>NW_006408692.1:2259542-2276226 GCF_000296735.1 Chrysochloris asiatica | reverse complement strand
GAGGACCCCTGGTGGGGTGCTGTAGGATGAGCACTGGACTGTGAACCACAAGGTCGGCTGCTCAAATCCACCAGCTGCCCTGTGGAAACCCTTATCAAGGGTTGCTATGAGTCGGAACTGGCTCAATAGCACTTAACAACGACATACAAATACTTGGATGTCCTTGTTATTGTTAAGTGTTGTGGAGTCAGTTCTGACTCATAATGACCCTGTATAGGGTTTCCAAGGAACAGTTGGTGGATTTGAACTGCCCACCTCATGGTTAGCTGTCAAGTATTTATCTTACAGTACCGTACCAGAACTCTTGGATATCCCTGGTAGTGGTGGTTGTGTGCTGTGGAGTCAGTTCGGACCCCTAGCAACCCAGTATAGGGTTTCTGAGGCTGTAAGTTGTTACAGAAGCAGAAAACCTCATCTTTCTCCCAAGGAGCAGCTGGTAGATTCGAACCGCTGACTCCTCAAACTAAAAAAACAGATTATTTGTTTTTCCCTTACACCAAATCCTTCAGTACTCTATACTTCCATTAAAGCCACCACCACCACCACCACCTACCTCATTGTCCAAACTAGAATTCTTAGAGCCATCCTCTGCCTTATCACTTATATTTTCTAAATATATTTCATGTTTCATCTTCTTTCCTCCTCAATTACCACTATCTTGGTTCTGGGCATCACCGATTTCTTCTCAGACAGGTGTAAACAGCCTAACTACTGTACCTTTCCCTTCCTTACTGCTTTGTGTTGGGAGGTAATGCCAGGAACTGTGGCAGCCATCTTGCAAACATGGCTGACAAGAGTGAGAACGTATGACCAACATGTAAAGATGACAATAGAAAAATGGCACCCTGTTAGTGCTGTTGAATAGCTGAATCAATAATAAGAATAATCTGCCTCCAGACTTTTTGTGAGGTGAGATCATAAATGACTGTCCTGCATAAGCCCTGGTTGGTGGCCATTTGAGTTAGAGGCCAGTTGAGTTTCTAGCTGACATGGAAAGGAGGAAGATGGAAGAAACAGTCTGAGCAAATTTGTGACATTTTGACATCATGGTCTTGAAGCAGTGATTTCAGTGTGAAAGACAGTGTGTTAGGCATCTATGAAAATTTTAAAATTTAGATTTTTTAATTTTTAGTTTTTTAAAATGATTCTTGTTACTGAACAATGTGTTCAATGGATATCGCATCCATCTCTATACAAACGCTTGCCCTAATCCTTGTTTGTTCCCTTGCATTTGGCACAAATTTTATTTTTAATATACAGCAGTATTTTGAGTAATTTTGTAGAGAGTGTTCCAACTTGGTCACATTAACAGCACTTGGGTCAAAATGGCCATATGAAATAGGCCTCCACCAAATGTTCAGCTTGATTCTGAGTAAAGGCACATAGAGACAGCAATCTGTGGAATGGGCTAAGAAATCAGCAATTGGTTCAGCGTGGCTGGAGGGTACAGTAAATAATGGGATCAAAGGTCCTTGAGGCTGAAGAATTGGTGAAGTAATGCGGGGTCAAGCCAAATGGGTTGGTCCCCATTTCATTTAACTGGGACAGTCTTGGTCTCCACATAACCTTTGCCAAACCCATAACATTGCTAGGTTCTAAAGTCCAGCTCAGTGTATAGGAATGACAGTGTGGTTGGAAGCAACAGAAGTTTCTAGTGACTTCTGCTGGTTACTGAAGGAAAGTACCAAACCCTTATCATAGCACAGGCAAAGAAGATATGAAGATCCCGAGCAGGAGAGAATCGGTAACCCAGAGGCTGACAGGGACCACACAGAGCTATCATGTAACATCCTCTTTGCCAACAACAATAGGGGATGAAGAATTAAGCCTCAATCACCAACTGTAAAGTCCCTGACATCACCCAGTCTTAATAACCCCCACAACAATGGTCTCCTCCCCACAGTCCACCTTCCCTAAGCCAGCCGTTCAACAGGGCTCTTGGACCATGTATTTCCCAGGCTTTGTGAGGCTTTACTAACTGTGGCTGCTTAGTTATATTTATGGAGTCCTGGTGTGGTGCTGTGGGATAGTACACGGGACCTGAAGGTCAATGGTTCAAATTCACTAGCCGCTCCTTGGAAATCATATTCAGGGTTGCTGTGAGTCAGAACCTGCTCAACGGCACTGACCAACAAGAACAGTTATATTTGAAGAAACTGTTTCGAGTTCTAGTGCTGAAACACTGCCCTGTAGCAAACTGAGAGAAATAATCACTTAATGAACATTCCACCCCAAGTGGCCCCTGAAGAAATAGCCTCCTTTGTTATTATCATTTCTTCTAAATCTCAGAGGAGGGTGTTAGAGGAGTGGGCATTTTCCTCTTCACACATTGTCAACAGCAATCTCATGACTGCATAGACTGCTCATTGTCACATCCTGCCATGACCAACATGCAGCCATTTCTATGTCTGGGGAATCAGCAAATCGCTGGGTGTCATCCTCCTCATTGCTGAGGTTACAGCAGCCTCTAGGGGTTGCCACAGGTTACTGAGGGTTGGTGCTGGGCCTTGGAACTGTTTAAAGTTGGAGTACTCAATCGTTCCTCCGGGTGTCCCTGGAGAGCAAAGAAAGTCTAATGACTGGGCCCCCACACTGTTCCCACCCTTGATGCCCACCCCACCCAGCCTGGCTGCTGAGCGTGCTCTTGAACTCATTGTTAGCTGCCATTGAGCCTGGACCCTCTCATGGTGACCCTTTGCACATTGGAACACAATGCTGCCCTTTCCTGCTCCATCCCCAGGACCAGTTGCAGAGATCCTTTGTATTTTCACTGGCCTATACTGCTGCGAATCGGGCTGCGAACCTTAAGGTCAGCGGTTCAAAACTACCAGCTGCTCCGCGGGAGAAAGATGAGGCTTTCTACTCCCGTAAAGATTTACAGCCTCGGAAACCCTGTACAGGATCGCTATGAGTCAGAACTGACTCCATGGCACATCACAACAACAACAACATACTGGTACTTAGAAGTAGATTGCCAGGTCTTTCTTCCTAGTCCATCTTAGCCTAGAAGCTCCACTGAAAGCTCTTTCAGCATCACAGCCATCACTCACAGATGGGTGGTGGCACTGACTGGAAATCAAACTTGGGTCTCATTCATGGAAGATGAGAATTCTACCATTGAACTAACAATGCACCCTTGGGTGCTGGTGGTGTTAAGTGTCGAGTCAGCTCCAACCCATAGTGACCCTGTATAGGGTTTTGGGGCAGTGGCTGGTGAGCTTTGCAGTCCAGCGCATTAACCCACAACCCCACTGCCACAGAAGGTGTGAAGGAAGGAACAGGTTGAACCTGGGCAGTTGACTCGCCTACTCCCACCTAAGGATTGCTCCAACTGTAAGTGTGCAGGCACATGTGCAAACACACACATACCTAGTAATCTGCTCTGAATGGGGTACGTATAACCTGCTCTCTTTGGAACTCCTTGAGTTTCCCCAGTTCTACTCCTTCACCCTCACCTCCTCATTCCCCAAACACAAGTATGTGATTTCCTGGAGAGCTGTTGCCACAGGCTTTTTCCTGAGTCTGTCAGTCCAGGGAGTCCCAAGCTATATGTTTTATGACAAATCCCAAAATCAAATAGAATCTGTCACTCTGCTAAAGAGTACTCAGCAATTTCCCGTTCCATTGGGGTGAAGACGTATCTCCTTCACAGTTTCCAGGGCCCTCTCCCATGACTGCCTTATTCTCCTCAGCCTCCTCTCTATCTACATTTTAGTCAGGATTCATTTCCTCTCCTGTTTGACTCCTGAGACTGTGCAACGATGCCCCATCTAGTCACACTGCCATCCGCTGTGTGCATTCCTGACAATGAGTTGTGAGTGTATGGGTCAGCAAACACTTGTCAGTACCCCTGTCACATGCCCGCTGCAGAGCCCTGAGCTCCCTCTGAAAGATACCAAGGATGTTTAAGATACAGTTCCTTCCTTCACGGGGCCTTACCTTCCTGCTAGTAAGTAAAACATGAACAAATGAAACACTAGAAAACAACTTAAAATTTAACCAGAGGTTACAAACCCGTGGCCTATAGGCCAACTCTAGTTCTTAGATATGCCTTGTTTGATATTAATCATTTTAGCCAGCATGGAATTTAAATTGTTTTAAATCAGTTGCCAATTTAAAAAGTAGACTTCATGTCTTAAAAACTTTAGATTTTTAGCTTCTTTTGAAAAATTGGAAAACTGATAACTCCTAGAGCCATGGTTTGGGTGGAGGCTGCCCAGTTCCTTTCACTTGTGCACCTTTCCCCATGGGCTCCTGGACCCTGAGGGAAAGGCATCACCCTTTAGTGCATTGATTTTCCTCATGTTACAGGCAGGAGTCCTGGTGTGGTGCTACAGGATAATGCAGTTCACACTCCCCAGCTGCTCCTCAGAAACTCTATACAGGGTGGCAATGAGTCGGAACCTACTCAATGGCGCTTAACAACAACAAGCAGGAAGAAAGAAGAATAGTTTATGCATCTGGCTTGATTAAAGGTGGCTATGTACCGTGGAATCGGTTCCGACTCATAGCGACCCTGTACAGGGTTCCCGAGGCTGTAAATCTTTACGGTAGTAGAAAGCCTCATCTTTCTCCCACAGAACAGCTGGTAGTTTTGAACTGCTGACCTTGTGGTTCGCAGCCCAATTCGTAACCACTACGCTACCAGAGTGGGAAACTAAAAACAGCCCAACTGGCAGTGTGTTTCAGGAAGACTAGGAGTAGGCATATTTCTTTATGAGTGCTGATCACTTATGTTAAATTCGTAAACAGTGTGCTTCACTCCATGTACATAAGTTGGAACATATTCACAGGTTATGAAGTTTTGGATGTAGACATATTTGGGGGCCATTACTCTGCCTTTCACCATACTCTTCCCTTCTTCAGGGAAACTGTTCCTCTCAGACTCCAACCTTGAAGCTGTAGTGGGAATTATCACTTACAGCACCTCACCAGAGGGTCTCAGGACCCAAGCTGGGCCAATCTGAGTTCTTTGGAGTTGGGTTCCTCTTGAGGGACAAAGCAGTGCAGCTGGACTCTGGTGTTGAGCATATCCCATAAGGTAGAGGACTTCAGTGTGCATTTGTAGAGACAGACACCAAGGTGTAGAGAGAAGACATCAAGACTCCTGGCAGAGTTTCATTACTCTATCCAATTGTTCCTGAGGCCAGCAGTTTAGAAAGCAACATATGTACCAATTAGCTTGTTCTGGTTGGGTTTCTGTCCCTGGAAATAAAAATCACCTTGGCCTATGCAAAAGGTATTTTGATTGAGGGCTTGGCAGTGGGGGAGCGGAAAAACAGCACAGAAACCTAAAGGGATCTATTGTGAAGCTAAAGAAGCTTAAATTTCAAGGCCATTCTCTTACATGAATCTCTTCTAAGGTTTTGGGTGGGAGATCGTAGAAGAATTGATGCCTTTGAGTTGTGGTGTTGGAGGAGAATGCTGAAAGTGCCATGGACTGCCAAAAGAACCAATAGATCTGTTTTGGAAGAAGTGCAGCCAGAGTGCTCCTTGGAGGCCAAGATGGCTAGGTTTCGTCTCTCATACTTTGGACACATTGTCCAGAGAGAACAGTCGCTGGAGAAGGATGTCATGCTGGGTAAGGTGGAGGGTCAGAGAAAAAGAGGAAGACCCCCAATGAGATGGATCAGACAGGTAGCATCATTGATGGCGTCAAGTGTGGCGGTGGTAGTGAGGTTGGCCCAGGATCGGACATTGTTTTGTTCTGCTGTACATGGGGTCGCTATGAGTCGGTTCCGACTCGATGGCACCTGACAACAACAACAACATGTTTACATATATTTGCAAATTTTCAGAAGAATTTTTAACTGAAACTACTAAGACCACAATAGTCTCACTGTAAAGTCACTCGGTGATGCAAATGATTAACAGACTTGACCACTAACTGATAGATTGGCAGTTTGAATCCACTCAAAGGCAACTCAGAAGAAAGTCCTGGTGATCTGCTTTGAGTAAACGCAGCTGTTGAAAACTGTGGAACACAGTTCTACCTTGTCACACATGGAGTCACCATGGATCAGAAGTAACTTGAACAACTGGCTAGTGGATTTCCATTTCTACTTCTCCTCTCATAGATTCCCCCTTCCCGCTGCAATGGAGTGGCAGTGGACATTTTTAAAAACGAATTTTGAGGAAATCGAGTTGAGGACACATTTAGTTTGTGCTAAAGAAAATATATTTATATGATTTCCCATATTTTGTTAAGTTGTTGCTAACTGGCTGGGGTTCAGAATGGTTTTTAGGATACCTTCTGCTGTGCCCACATACCAGCTTCCTGTTAAGACCGTGCAGGGTTTGAGATACTAGCTTAACAAGAACAGGCTCCAGAACTGGGGAGAAAACATTGGAGACTACGAACAAGCTACTGCGATGCTGAAAAGTTCTTCCACTCATTCGACACACCAAATTGTAAAATGGGGGTTAGATTCTAGACTTCTGGTCCAAATAAAAATTATCTCCTATAAGGAATAAATTTGAACCATAAGGTCGTTGTTCAAACTCACCAGCTGCTCCTCGGAAGCCTTATACAGGATTGCTACAAGTTGGAACCGACTTGATGGCATTTAACAACAACAAAACTATGTAGGTTTATATGACACATTTTTCCCTTTTTGGTAGAAATCGTGCAAAATTGCATCCCCTAGCATTCTAGTGTTTGTCAGAAACAAATCTATAGGATGCAAGCAAATAGTGAGTTTGTCTGTATGTGTCGGTTACATGACTTTCCTGATGTATTGAACTGTGTCTTAGCAGAACATTACTGATAACAGCGAAAATGGACTTTTTGAAACTCTCAGCCTTGCTAGGAAGAAAGCCTGAAGTCTCTTTCTAGTCCCTCTTTAGATAATGATAATGGTCTTTCAAACTCCTATTCACAGGCATTCAAAGAGTAAGCAGCCCCTCAAAAAAGGAAAAAGTATTATAGAAATGTATCCAGCCGATGCATTGTTCTATAGCATGTTGTGTTTTTGTGGGATTTGCCAACTTTTAAAATGTGCAGTTTGTTAGGACTTCCTCTTCACTCTAAATACTCATCTTCATATGTAATTTTGTATTTGTAATTTTGCGTTTATTTCTTTGGCCAATGCTCCCGTCAGGCCCCAGGAGACACAGAGGTACAGGAAGAGGTGAACAGGCCCAGCCTAACAACACGAACACCGGAATCTTGGCAAAGACGTAGAGCTGGGGAGGCAAAGTCAGATCACCCAAAAAGTAAGATGAGCATGGATTTACTTGTGTTTACTTACTAATCTGTAGTGAACGATCTCATGATTTTTCACCCCATCAGAAAGCCTGCTTCTAGGTGTGGCTGGCATCTATTTCCAAAGCACTCTCCTAAAGAATCAAAGTCTCTTTTCAAATTTACAATCTCTGACAGGGACAGAGTACCCAAGAAGCAAGGTACGCATGGGTTTACTTGTGCTTGCTTACTTAGCTCTACTCTCAGGCTGCAGGTGGCAGCTGGCAGATCCACAATGTGACCTGGTTCATTTCTGCTTCAGTGGCAACATTCTTGAAAAGCACTCGGTGTTCACTGCAGTGTCAGCCTTCAATGAATGGGCCTTGGAGACGCCCACAAGTCCCTAGAACCAGAACTTGGATGTCAGGGCAGATTCACAGCCTTCCAGAAGGATGAAGACCTCTCAGAAAGTTAAAAAAAAAAAAAAAAAGAGTAAGTAAGCCAGTGCTTACTCTGCCCCTGAGGGGAGATGTGGAGGTGCCGATGAGGAAGAACTTGGAAGGCAGGTGGGGGTGGGGTCTGGGAGCAGTGGTAGCATGGTGGGCTCCCGTCAAGGACAGGGCCATGACTAGAGGTGGGTTCCTTGGCTCCAGAAACAGATGCTTTCCAGCTGCCCCAGTGTTCTGCACCTGTAATCAATGGAGAGATGATTAAAGAACAAAACTCATGGCACATTCTGGAACCCTAAAAGAAAGCAAAATATACAGCGTTCCCGGAAACTGAAATTTATAAGAGCCAACATCACATGGATGAAGGTTTTCACATTTTGGGTGCTTCCCAAATCTCTCAAAGGTAGTTCCTCGGTGTCTCAAGGATTCCTGGTGTTGGGCTATAGGATAAGCACTAGACTGCTAACCACAAGGTCGGAGGTTCAAACCCAGCAGTGGCGCCTCAGAAACCCAATACAAGGTCGCCATGAGTCCGAATTGACTTGACAGCACATAACAATAACAGCAACAGTATCACAAAGAATTGAGATTACTAACATATCTTAAACACCACCAAATAAGCATCCAATTAAGTGCAGGTAATAAAAATGCAGTTTTCAAGAATACAGCTAAATAGATATGATAAAGTATTCAAAAACCTAATTAAAAGGTGGCAACCTCACACACATACAGACGCAGATGCATAAATTAGGCTAAAAATATTCCACAAGGCAAAATACATAAATGGCTTTTATCCAAAGACAAATGGCATATGGGGGAAATATATTAGTAACTCATTTCACAGCCAAAGACTAATTTTCCTAATATGTCATAGCTTATACAATTATTTTTTTAAAAAAAGACCAACAATCTAATTAAAATGGACAAAGGATGCAAGCAGGCAGTTCATGAGAAAGGAAATACATTGTATCTTAGACATATGTTGTTGTTGTTGTTAAGTTTCATTGAATTGGTTCTGACTCATAGCAACCCTGTATAGGGTTTCCAGGGAGAAGCTGGTAAGCTTGAACCACCGCCCTTGCACTTCAAACCGACCTTGCAGTCCAGTGCCACACCAGGATTTCTCATAGACATGTGGAAGATACTAAATCTCATTCACAATAAGAAAATGAAAAACAGATTACACTATATTATTACTTTTCAATGACCAGATTAGCAGAAATACAAGAGAGTTTGTGAAGGTGTGAGGGAGCAAGCTCCCTCCTACACTACATACAGCAGTGAAGACAGATGTCTGTGGAGAGCAAGGTGATGCAAACAGTTTATGTTCAACTGCTGACCTAAAGTGCCATGGAAGAAAGGCCTGGTGATCTGCTTCTATAGAGTTTTGTTGTTTTTGTTAAAGTGCCATCAAGTCGATTCTAACTCATAGCAACCCTGTATAGGGTTTCCGAGAAGTGGCTGGTGAATTTGAACTGCCGACCATGCAGTTCAAACTGACCTTGAGGTTGAGTGCTTATCCTACTCAGAAAAGCCTAGAAGCAGCTCTACTCTGTAGCTACATGGGCTCACCATAAATTGGAATCAAGATGATATCAATAGGTTTGGTTTGGGTTCTAAATTACAAGCACATATAACCTAGCTTGTGATTATATAACCTAGCTTGTGATTTAGTCATTTGACTTCTGAGAATTGATGGCCACATATGGACGAATTGACATACAAGATTCTTTGTAAAGAAAAAGTGGGTAAGTACCGATATGTCCATCTAAACCAAAAACTAACCCCGTTTCACAGAGGCTATTCTGACGCACAGCACCCTAAAAAGCAGAGTAGAATTGCCCCATAGGTCTTACAAAGCTGTAGTATTTTATGGAAGCAGATTGTCATAGTTTCCCTCCATGAAACAGCTGGTAGGTTCAAACCTCTGTCTTTCAGTTAGCATCTGACTGCTTAACCACTGTGCCACCAGGGCTCCTTAGATGCCCATCTTGAAGGAACCCAATAAATAAATTATGGTATGTACGCCCACATACTGTAATATTGTTCAGTTATAGAAAAGAATGAGGAAGTTCTATCTGAACTGGCATGAAATGATCGTTAAGGTATACAAAGGAATAAAGAGCAAGGTGTAGAAGAAATATTAAATGCTCTACTATTACCTTTGTTGTTGTTTCATAAAGAACAGTGTGAGGGATACAGCTGTAAGGCTACACCTGAAACTCATTACCTCAGTTTTCTTGAGATAACAGCTGGAACTGGGTGACTGGGGGTGAGGATTTAAGTGAAGGACCTAGTGTGTCCCTGATGCGGATGGTAAACACGGTCACAGTCATCAACTCAGCCAGTATTGATTAAGGACTGGCATTGTGGCAGGCACTGTGGGAGGAGCTGGAGATGCAGAAATTAATAAACAGACAAGTGTCCCACCCTCATGGAGCTGACATTCCCTAATGAATGAAGCAGACAATAAACAGATGCTGTATATGGAAGGACAGACAGGGTAATTTGAAGGAAATTTAAAAGAGCAAATGGAGAGAGAGTTTGTGAGGGTGGAGGAGCTATGATTCTAGACAGAGTGGTGGTCAAGGGTGGTCTTGTGTCATCCAGCTCTCTGGGGCAAGAGCAGGCAGGAGACAAGTGCAAAGGCCTTGTTGGTATTTGTGAGGAACAGTAAGGAGGTCCGTGTGACTTGAGCTGAGAGAGAAGGAAGGAACCTGTGGTATGAGGTTGAAGTGTGTCCTTGTTCCCACCATTCTCCAGGTACTTTGCAGCCTGCCTGGGTCTGCTGTGGTGGCGCCAGTCTCTCAGCCTGTCAGAGATCCCCATGGAAGCCCAATCCACAACAGAACTGCAGGAGGTAAATGGTTGGGCCCATCCCACATTCTTGGATAGGGTCTGTCTTTTAAAAGCCAATGCTTCCCTCTGAAACAATCTTTGGGGACCTGTGATAACTCCAGCCCACACAACAAGCATCTCATTTGTCCCAGCAGCACATTCGATTTGACAACATCTACGAACTGGGCTGCTAACATCAGGGTCAGCAGTTCGAAACCACCAGCTGTTCCGTGGGAGAAAGATGAGGCTTTCTGCTCCCATAAAGATTAGAGCCTCCGAAACCCTGTACAAGGTCGCTATGAGTCAGAACTGACTCCATGGCACATACTGACAATAACAACAACTCCAGTATTGGGGTTCTGGTGTGGCACTATAGGATAGGCACTAGACTACTAACTGCAAGGTTGTGGTTCAAACCCACAGGATTGCTGTGAATCAGAACTAATTTGACAGCACGTAACAACAACACTCCAGTATTGGCAATTCCTGAGCCTGCACATTCCAGAAATAAGCCCTCTTTGCTTCTCTTCCAAATGAGGGCTGGGCCCCATGGGACCACAGCTTCCATAGTGGGCACGTTTTCTTTGCATGCCATGTGCTATATAAACTTTCTGGTTACCCTAGGTCCTTGCATTTGAAGACAACAAGTCCCCTGGGGGATAGGGTTAGATCTCACATAATTGGACAGTGGGCTGTATCCAAAAGCAGTGTCAGCAGAGCACATGGAAAGCCAGCCCAAGAACCCCACATGTTTGCTCAACATCCGCATGGCAAATAGCAAGAGCCTCCCTGGAACGGAGGGGTCAGAAAGGGATTTTCTTTGAATCTCAGTAAGCCTTTGGGGTGATGGCTCACTCAGAAGGCCAGGGTGTGGGAAAAAGGACCTCACATTATTCGGGTCAGGCCTCCCCTCATCTGGGATGGTCACAAAGGTTCTCTTCTCTCTCATTTTGTGTTCCAGCAGCAGAACCAACCCTGGGATGCTGAGGGGGACTTGCCCTGTTTCATGGTCCAAGTGTCTAAAACTGGAGCCCAAAGGCCATTGGTAGGGAGCAAGAGGTGAAAGAAGGAGGGAGGTCCGACAGCTGTGCTGAAAATGAAGACCCAGGGCTTTTATGCACATGATTAGGGATGAGGAGCTAGTTGCCTGGCAACAGAGGCCCCTTCCCCCTTCTATCCATACCCCTCAGGCTGCATGTAATGTTTGGTGACATTTTTCTTTTCATATCTGAGACAAGAAGTCACCCCTTCATTAGTTGACTATGGTGCCCCCCCCTTACTGGCTTACTGATCACACTCCTGATTAGAAATAACCCCAAAGCATTTAATTATTAATTGCACATTGGGCTGATAGCAATACCAAGATAATTCCACAGATAGCAGTTGATGTAAGTGAGGTGCTTAGACCAAACCTGGCACAAGACCCCTAGAATAAAAATTAGCTGTTAATATACTGAACACACTCTCCATCCTAGGGGAGTTAAGTAGTAAGACCTACACTGGACAGAGCACTCTTTTCAAAGAGCTTTGTCATTTTCTCTCAGAGCCTCAGAATGCCACAGCTGGGACAGTTCTTACAGATTCCCCCCAACTGCCTCATTTCACAGGTGGAGAAGCCCTCTGTAAAGAGGGGACATGACTTTGCCAAGGTGGTACCACATCCCATGACTTCAGAGCTCTACTGGACTCCAGCCTTCGGCTGTCTCTTTCCACATCCCCTCTGGTTTTCAAAATGTCGTGTGCATAAGATTCCCATCAAGAGCCCATCAGAAATGCTTCCTGTCCCCCGTAGTAACAAAGTAGTAACAAACCACTACAAACTTAATGACTTAAAGCAACAGCCATTTACTGTTACACAGTTCTGGAAGTCAGAAGCTGGAGAACGGATCTTACAGGCTGTGTTCCTTCTGGGTACTCTCAGGGAGAACCCGTCTCTTGCAGTTTCCAGCTTCTAGAGGGTGTCTGTGTGCCTTGGCGCACGGCTGAATCACTCCAGTCCTACTTCCATGGTCACATCGCCCTTTTTTCTTAAAAGGAGCCTTGTGAATACATTGGGCCCACCTGGAAAGCCCAGAAAAATCTGCCCAGGTGGAGATCCTTAACTTACTCACATCTATCTGCAAAATCCCTTTTGTCACGTGAGGTGACATATTCACTCCAGGCTCCAGATATCAGAACGGGTCATATTTGGAAGGTCATTATTCTGCCAACCCCTCCACCCCTAAGATTCTGAATCATGGATGGCACCTATGGAAACACAGCTGGCTCTGCTGCCTCATTCAGCTCCTCTCCACAATACAGCGCTGCATTTGGAACGACCTCCCAGTTCCTATTTACATTTTATCAGATGAGGAATCTGAGGCTGAGAAAGTCCAAGTTTCCACTGCTAGAGTTGGGATTTAAACCCAAACCTTGTGTCCCCACATCCAGTCATCTTGTTCTATCCACCCACCGCTTATGTTCTCCTGCCCTCAACAACTACCAACAAACACTGTGGGGTCTGCTCCCCTCATATTGTTAAGTGCCTTTGATTCTTTCCAACCCATAGCGACCTCCCATAGCGACCTTGTGTAGGGTTTCCTAGGAGCAGCTGGAGATGAGGAAACCAAGTGAGTCAAGTGATGGTCAGGGCTCCGCCTCCTGGCTTTAGGCTTGGTGTCTTCTCTCAGAACGTCGAGATATCAGAACACCTCATTTATGTCCCTGCGTGGAGATTCTGTCCTTACCAATCTGCTGGTTTTAACATGGAATGGGGTTAGTGTACTGAATGAGTTTCAAGTTCTTGGGACAGAAAGCACATTTGAGCTGATTATTGTGCAGAACAGGCTGGTGTGAGTTAGACCTGGAAAAGATGGGGCATGTGGGTGACAGGCCTTTTCTGTGCATGTCTCCTGAGGAAAAATCATTAACAAAGAGACTTTCAATGGCTGGTGCGTAAGTGTGTGAGTAAACACTAGGGGGCAGAGTTTGCCCAGGAATGAGACCACAGAGACTCCTTTCCTTTGGGTTTAAGGGAAATTTTTTAACCGTGAGTTTGAGGTATGAAGGGTCATTGTCTTTAGTACAGTCTTAATCGATATGTTTCTAATTGGGCTATTAATCTAAAAATAATTGTGGGATAAGAAACCCAGAGGGTGAGATGAGAATGAATGCAATGTGAATACCCAGCCTCTCTGGAATGATGTTTTACAAGTCAATTGTCTCACAATCTTAGTTCACCTTTACTATGAACTGACTTCCTGACCATCACCTGAAAATTGGTCTTAAAGTAATAGGTTTACCTACCGAGAAACATCAAATAACCTTTCTAGAGTTTTCTAATAATTAGTCCCTAAAGCTAGAAAATATAAAACCCAGATTTTTCAAAACCAGAACAAAACTAATATGACTGTGTGTGAACATACTAACCGATAGATACCGTTCCTCAGATGATCACCATACAGGCTCACCTCCCACCTGTACTAATTACACAGAGGTGGGGACAGCACAGATCATCAGATCTCTGGGTTAAGAATTAATACCCATCACATGTGATGGTAGCCTAGTGGGGTACAAGTTCAGCTGCTAATCACAAAAGTGGCAGTTCAAATCTATCAGCCGCTCCCTGGGAGAAAGATGAAGCTTTCTACTCCTATGTTTACAGCCTCAGAAACCCTATTCAGGGTCGCTGTGAGTCAAGTTGGCTTGACAGCACACAGCTATCACCAGCAAAAGACATGGAGTCCTGGTGTGGTGGTGTTAAGGATAAGTTCTGGATAGCTAACCACAAGGTCAGCAGTTTAAACCCACCAACCGCTCCTTATAAACCCTGTACAGTGTCGCTATGAGTCAGAACTGACTCAAAGGTACTTAACAACAACAATACTTTACAGTTGAGGAGTCCTGATGTGGCACTCTAGAATAAACACTGGACTGCTAACCACAAAACCAATGGTTCTAACCTACCAACCACTCCCGGGAAACCCTATACAGGGTCACTATGAATTAGAACCAACTCAATGGCACTTAATAATAACACTGTTAAGGAAACTGAAACTAAGAAATGTTACGTGAGTTGCCCAAGATTACCCAGCTAGGAACCTGACTCGTGTTCTTCTGGAAGCAGAGCCCAGGTACTTAGCGCTTACCTTCCTGGCAGTCCAGGTACTCCAGTTAAACAGATGTAAGAGACCTGGATCATAGGCTCTGATGCTTAACCTGAGCATGGGGCTGATTTGGGGGTGATCTTAGAAAAGTGATTGCACCTCTCTGTTGAATCTTAGGTCTTATAATGATGCAAATACTTAAATAACTCAACGCCAGAGGAGATAGCATGTAAATCCTACATTAATACTGCGTGGGCAACAAGGGCCCAACTGAATGTACTGGATCAGGGGACTTGCACCAGTTCTGAACCTGCAGAAATCTGGCACTGGTGTCAGAGGGAGGGTTTTATGAACTGGAAATGGAATAGGATCGAGTGAGGTATTGAATGCGATTATCCCTTCAAGTTCCTACTTCCTGACAGATACAGAGGATCGGCCCTCTTCCTGCTTGTAGGCCCTAGAACCTGGGGGAGCTAAAGACTTGCCAGGGGACTGACATATGTTGGGGGCACCTTGGTCAGCCCTGGGGACCAACAGTCTGGCCATAGATGATCACAAAGGGACATATTCAATGTTCCTTTTCCTTCCTGTTTCCCCAAGGTCAGAGGGGTAAGCCTAGGGAAAGGAAGGGGTGGGAGACAGTAGACTGAGTACCCATCCTCTACCCCCAAATCCTCTAAAGCCACCAGTCTCATCTGCTTTGAATCAAATATAAGATTGAAATTTTAAATTGAACAGGGCTGAATCTTAATAACTGGAGAGACGCTGTTTTGATGAAATGATGAAAAGTTATAGAATCAGACTGGGATGTAAGTAACGGAGCCTGTTACCCAGTGGGAAAGAGTGGTTTCACAGAGTATAATTGATAGATTTCATTAAGGAAAAAAATCCCATTTTATATTTACCCCCTTGCAAAGAATTGACAATCTTGACTAAAGCTGTTCCTCAAAGGAAAATCGATAACTAGTGTATATGCTGCCACAGGTGAAAGACAGCGACGTGTCAGCTCCTGTGTGTGTACAAGGACCACATGGCTCTCTGGGATGCTGCTCTGGCAGGCTTGCTTGTTACCTCACATGATGGTGTAAATGCCAAGTGTTTCTCTCCTTATCAAGCTAGTAATTACAGCTCTTCTGTTCTCACAGTGCTAGGTTAGGGGTCTCATCTCCCGGAGTGCTCTCCCTCTGCCCAGAGAGCTCTGGGTTGACCAGCCCCCATATCTCCCTCCCCAGCTTCAGAAGGGCTATATTATAAGAACTGAATCTGCAGACATTATGATAATCTCAACCCAACTCTGAGTTCCTTCCACCCCCTGACAGCGTAAGAGCCACAGACAGACACCAATGACACCAAGGACAGAGTTTAGAAAGCGACCCAAGAACTATATCGTAACCTACTTTCTGATCAAGATGATGCGTTCCTAGGACTGCTGTAATAAGGGACCACACAATGCGTAGCTCAAAACAACAGAGATTTAGTCACTGACAGTTCAGGAGGCTAGAATCCAAAATTCAGTGTGTTGGCAGGGTCGTGCCCTGTCTGGAGGCTCTAGGGAAAGTCTTCCTTATCTCTTCCAGCTTCTGGTAGCGCCTGGGTGTTCCTGGCATGAGGCTGCATGACCTGCCTCCATGTTCACATGTCCATCTTCCCTCTGTGTCTTTCTCCTCCTCTTCTTATCAGGACATCAGTGACTCATATATTGCATTAGGGCCCACCCAACTCCAGCGTGATTTCATGTGAATTTAACTAATTACATCTTCAAAGATGCTATTTCAAAATAAGGTTAAATCACAGGGAACAGTTTAGTACCTGAACATGCCTTTGTTTTAAAATTAATTTAAGGTTTTTATTGTGGATTGAGTGAAGGTTTACAGGGCACATCATCAGTTTCACATTCAACCTTGTTTCCTTACATTGATTATAATCCCCTCCATATACCATCAGTTAACAGTATTTCTCTCAATCCACTTTAGCTTTTTAAAAAACTCACTCAGGCATATATAATAAATTACATCTCCTAAGGGCACATTCTGCAAGTCTGCTCCTGGCCACCAGTTCTTAGTCCTTCTCTTCTTAGTCCATGAATCTAGAGTCCTCAGCCGCTCCCCGTCTCCATGCCCCCATCTCTG
>NW_006408692.1:2242912-2257380 GCF_000296735.1 Chrysochloris asiatica | reverse complement strand
CATCTTCAGGGGTTATCTGTGGACTTAATACTTAGATGGGTATGTATCTTGATATTTTTTATGCTTTCTGAATGCCTCCAGGTAGATGTGATCAGGAAATGGGCTTCCCTTTTCACTTTTCTTCCTAAGAAATTTCAAGATACCACTGCTTGTTGTTTTGACATAACTTAGGTTTTAATTTTTGGCCTATTTCCTCTTTTGTCTGCTTGTCCCGCTCCACATTCCCCGTTCAAGCCTTTTTACTAGTTGGAAACAGTTCAGGGCCAGCTGTGGCTGTTTGGTTTTCATTGGAAACTGTCTCTTTAAATTTCGAGGAGATCTATGTGCATGCGTAGTAGAACCCTCCAAGGGTGGGGCTGGAGTGCCCACTAGCTCAGGTACCTCTACAGTCACCAGAATGGAGGTGTGCACACAGCAAGGGACCAATGAACAGCTACCAAAAGAAAAGAATGTCCACACCTTTATCTCTGCGGTTCTGCCAGGCATCTGTGGCCATTCTGATCCTTCCCCCGCTTGGTCTTACCCAAGATGGCAGCTCCCAGAGCAGCTGAACGTCCCAGACTAGAAAGCAATGGATTTCTTGCTTCTGCCACAAATTCCCCCAGCTGTAAGCCTTCCAATATTCCTTTATATGTGGTTCAGAGTTCTGGGACCATCCCGTGAGCCTGCTTGGTCGTGTATTCTGTGTTGTTGTTGGGGGAGCTCTTTACTACACTTCCACTCGATCCGCCATCTTGTTTGTTCTCCTTGAACATGCCTTTTTGAAGGACAGAAATTAACTCACAACAAACGATATCACCAATCTGAAGGGGAAAAGAAGCAATACTATATAAATGTTGAGTGCCATTAAGTAAATTCTGACTTAAGTGACCCTGACTCATAGTGACTTCTGAAGAGCAGAAATAGTGTTTGGGTAATTGGTCACCTACTTGTGGAGTCCTGCTCTGGCACTGTAGGATAAGCACCAAACTTCTAACTCTAAGGTCAGCTGTTCAAACCCACCAGTCGCTCCTGGAAACCCTATACAGGGTCACTATTAATTGAAATCAACTCAATGGCACTTAACTACAACAATTTGTGGAAAAATAAACATTTGAATCCTCACTTCTCATCCATCAATTTCAGCTGGAGTCAGAGTTAGTAAATGAAAGAACAAAAACGTAGGAGAAAATGTAGGTGACTATCAGATCTTGGGATTGACAGCTAACTGTGAGCATAAATGAGACAAATCACACAGGAAAAAAGACCAATTTGAATATATAAAAAGGTTAAATTTAATACCAAAAAGAAAACAATCAAAAGGTGAAATAGATTCTCATTAAGGGTGATGGGGAAATTTGGAATCAGTTAGGGGGTGATGCTTGCACAGCAGGGGGCATGTAATTAATGTCACTAAATTGTACATGTAAAAATGATTGAAATGACAAATGTTTTGTTATATATGTGAGGGGGCTTCAAAAAAGTTCATGGAAAAATGGATTCAGAATATAATAGAATTTTTCCACAAACTTTTTGCAGCCCCTTCCTATTTTACCACATTAAAAAGAAAGGTACAATACATAACATGAGCTACCTATTGTTCCAGCTGTCAGCAGGCCAGCAATCAAGATGTAGTTTTCACTAGCTGTGCCACCAGCTGTCTGCAGATGCATGAATGAATACATCCAAGATTAGCCAAGCCTGGTCCAGATCATCAGATGCATCTAGCTGAGCCACAGACTTGTAAGCAGTAATAAATGGTATTTTTTTTTCTTGTTTAGAATGCGATGTTTTAAGGTGATTTGTTATGCAGAATTAGATAACTGATACAAAGGAGGATGACAAATTGGAACAAATATGTGCAAGAAATATGAAAGATAAAGATCAAAATCTTTAATATGTAATAAGGTCTTGTTTAATTTAATATGTAATAAATCAAAAAGAAAAACACCATCTGCCACAGGGAAATGGATAAAAGGACATGAACAGACAAGTTGCTAAGGAAGAAAGAGAAATGACTAATAAACCAATGAAAAGTACTAAATCTCACAAGAATAAAAGAAACACAGTCTAAACATTAAGCCACACAGAAATTTCTGGACGATTAAATTAACAGTAATTTAAAAATATTCAATAATGATGAATCTGGTGGTGTGATGGACACTCTCATATCTTGTGGATGGAAGTATAATTAACAGCATTTCTGGAAAGCAATTGAGCAAGATGTAGAAAATGCCTTGGAAGCAGATGCAGTTGAGTGGTGTGGAATATTTATCACTGCTCCCCATTTCTTACTACTCCCTGTATCCCTGCTTTGTGCTATGTGCTTGTGTACTTCCTTCCCCTAGACAGAGTATATTTTCTTGTACATTGCTGTCATCTTTGGCCGTGTGGCTGCTTATGGCTAATGGAATATGAACAGATGTATGCTGTAAGCAGGGGCTTTAAGCATGCTTGTTTTCTGCTTCACTCCCATGACCACAAGAAGAGCTTCCCCAAACAGTCTTGCCCCTTCAGCTTGGCCCAGAGTGAACACATGGATTTGGGGAAGATGGTAGTAGTGGTGGTGGAAGTATAGTGCTTGGGACTTGTCTAATCGCCTCATAAAAACAAATATAACAATTAAATAGCAATACCAAAGAAACCACCAAGACTCAATAAGATCTGGATGGAATTTGTGCCTGTGCAGGGAAGGAAGATAAAAGCAATGGAGTGCCTAATGAACATGTGAACAGGCACCCTTCAAAGTATCCAAGAGGAGTGCTCAGTAGGCTAATTTTAGAATAGCAGCTGAAACTGTTTTTGCTTATTCCAATTAACAAGGGTCTGCTGTCAGTAAGGTCTGGGGGTCTGGATGAGTCTAGCATATGAACTCTTAAAAACAGGATTTCCAGACTGTTCATTCCAGTTCAACCACCTGCTGAGAATTTGCTTTTCACCCCAAACACACTGAATCAGTATCTACATTTTAACAAGATCTCCAAGTAGGTGGTGTGTTTCCTCCAGGTGGTTCTTATATTAAAACGTAGATTCTGATTCAGTATATCTGGGGTGGAAATGTAAATGCTCAGCTTGGGTCAAACTGGAGTGAACCAGCCCAAGCCCTGCTTGAAACTCAGTAGCTGGGTCTCCCTCTCAATATAGGGCCTTCTGTGTAAGGAGGTGTGTATGGGTACTAAGTGGACAAGGAGTAAATTGTGATGATTAATCATATGTGTCAACTTGGCTACGATATGGTTCCCAGTTGTTTGGCCAAACACTAGTCTACTTACTGTCAAGGAATAGAACTTATATGTGAATAAAGCAGTTTACCTTGGCTAGATTACCTTGCATAATGTAATGTGATAAACATAGTGGTATTTTTGAAAAGTACAATAACTGAAATGAAAATACAGTAGAGGAACTCAACAGCACATTTGAACAGACAGTAGAGAAAACCAGCAAATTTGAAGATAGGTCCATGGAGATTACTCAGTCCGAGAAACAGAAAGAAAGCAGAATGAAGACAAATGAACAGCGCCTCAGAGATCTGCAACACCCATCATAAAACATAAGCATAATAGAATTATCACAAGAAGAAAAGGAAGAAAATTTTTGAATAAATAAGGGCTGAAAATTCCCCAAATTTGATGAAAACATTAATATATCTAAGACATTCAGCAAACTCCAAGTAGGACAACCTCAAAACGACTGATAACATACATCATAACCAAACTGTGAAAAGCTAAAGACAAAGAGAGAAGTTTTTAAACAGCCAAAGGGAAGTGACTCCTCAATAAGATTTAACAGCTGATTTCTCTCAGAAACCCTGGAGACCATAAAGTAGGAGGATGATATATTCAAAGTGCTGAAAGAAAAGACTGCTAACTAAGAATCTATAACCAGAAAAATTAAGAAGAAATTCCCAGACAAACAAAAACTCAAACTCATTGTTAACAAATCTGTCCTATAAGAAATACTAAAGGGAGTTCTTCTAATTGAAAGGAAAGCTCCCTAAAGTATCATTCAACTCCATATGAATGAAAACGGAGCATTGGTAAAGGTAACTACTTGGGTAAATAGAACATACAGAATAAATGTATTGTTGTTTATCATTATTTTTTCCTCATTTAAAAAGACAACTGTGTAAACCAGTAATTACAAAATTTATGTTGATGCATGCACAATGTATAAAGTTGTAATTTCCAAAAAATAGAAGAGGAACACCTCTCAATTCATTTTATAAGACCAGTATTACCTTGATATCAAAATCAGATAAAGATGTGTTCCAAGAAAAGAAAACTACAGACTAAAAAATCCTCAACAAAATACTAGCATAATTAATTCAGCAACATATAAAAAGGATTATGCACAATGACCAAATGGCATTTAACAATGACTCCAATATTGGTTCAGTATATAAAAAACAATGAATATAAATGCCATCTTAATAGTTTTTAAGATGCTTAAGCACTTAATAATATTTAAGCAGTGGTTAAGTGCTCACTGCTAACAGAAAGGTCAGTGGTTCAAGCTCACCAGGTGCTCAATGGGAGAAAGAGCCAGCAATCTGTTTCTGTAAAGATTTACAGCCTTGGAAACCCTGTGGGACAGTTCTATCCTGTTCTATATCATCATTATGAGTCAGAATTGACTCAATAGCAATGAATTTGGTTTAATTAAATGAAGTATAAAACCATACAATCATCCCAATTAATACAGAAAAAGCATTTGATAAAATTCAACATGATAATAATGTTCAATACACTAAGACTATAAGGGATCTTCCTCAGTCGGATAAAGTATAGCTATGAAAAGCTCACAGCACATCATACCTAATAATGAAACAATGAAAGATTTCCCCCTAAGATCAGGAATACAACAAAGATGCTCATCATTTCTAGTCAATATTTTACTGGAAGTACTGTTGTTGTTGTTAAATGCCATCGAGTTGGTTCCAACTCATAGACACTGGGTATAGCGTTTCCATGGAGCTTGGTTCTGACTTAGAAGGACCCAGTTCTATGCTACATACAACAGAACAAAGCATTGCCTGGTCCTGTTTCATCCTCACACTCATTGTTATAGGATTGAGCTCAGTGTTGCAGCCAGTGTGCTAATCCGTCTCGTGGAGAGCCTGCCTCTTTTTTGCTGACCCTCTTCTTTACCAAGCATGATGTCCTTTTCCAGGGACCAATCTACTTTGATTACATGCCCAAAATACTCACGATGAAGTCTTGCTGTCCTCGCTTCTAAGGAATATTCTGGCTGAATTTCTTTTAGGTCAGATTTGTTTGTTCTTCGGGCAGTCCATGGTATAACCAATATTCTTTACTAACACCATAATTAAAAAGCATCATCTTCTTTGGTCTTCTGCATTCATTGTCCAGCTTTCACATGTATATGAGGCAATTGAAAATACCATGGGTCAAGTGCATCTTAGTCCTCAAGGTGACATGTTTGTGTAACACTTTAAAGAGGACGTTTGCAGCAGATTCTCCCAGTGTAGTACATTGTTTGATTTCTTGACTGCTGCTTCCATGGGCATTGATTGTGGATCCAAGTAATATGAAATCCTTGACAACTTCAATCTTTTCTCCATTTATCATGATTCTGCTTATTAGTCTAGCTGTGAGGAATTTTGTTTTCTTTATGTTGAGATGTAACTCATATTGAAGGCTGTAGTCTTTGATCTTCCTCAGTAAGTGCTTCTTCAGATCTTTGCTTTCAGTAAGCAAGATTGTATCAACTGCATATTTCAGGTTTTTAATGATTCTTCCTCCAATCCTGATGCCACATTCATCTTCATATAGGCCATCTTCTCAGATTATTTGCTCAGC
This sequence comes from Chrysochloris asiatica, assembly GCF_000296735.1. Lineage (NCBI taxonomy): Eukaryota > Metazoa > Chordata > Mammalia > Afrosoricida > Chrysochloridae > Chrysochloris > Chrysochloris asiatica. The sequence goes on along the minus strand of NW_006408692.1, from coordinate 2,251,582 downwards.
ATACAGAGTGAATAAGTATTGTGAAAGGAGATAGCCTTAGCCTTCACCTTTCCTGTTGTTAGTATCCCCTTCTACTATTTTGTCTATGTACAGGTTCCACATGAACACAATGAAATGGTCTAGAATACCCATTCTTTGCCATTTACTATGATCCAGTCAAAAGCCTTTGGATACTCAATACAGCACAAGTAAATCTCTTTCTGGTATTATGTAATTTCAGTCAAGATCCATCTGACATCAGCAATAATATCCCTTATTCTACATCATCTTCTAAATCTAGCTTGAATTAATGTCAGCTCCCAAATGAAATATTTCTGTGGTTGATTTAAAATTGTCTGCAGCAAATTTTACTTGCATGTGATGTTAATGATATTGTTGGATCATTTCATGCATTCTGTTGGCTCACCTTTCTTTGGAATAGACATGAATAGGAATCTCTTCTAGTAGATTGGCCAGGTAGCTATCTACCAAATTCCTTCACTTAGACGAATAAGTGCTTCTAGCATTGCATCCATTGGTTAAAACATCTCAATTGCTATCCTGGGAATTCCTGGAGTCTTGTTTTGCACAAATGTCTTCAGTACAGTTTGGATTTCTTCCCTCAGTACCATTGGTTCTTCATCACACACTACCTCCTGAAATGGTTGGACATTAACAACAACAGAACAAAATCACATCCACCCAAATGGTGATAATCATTAACAAGTGCTACTGGGGGTGTGGAGAAATTGGAGTCCTCACATATTTCTGGTGAGAAAGTAAAATGGTACAGGCACTTTGTACCATTGGAAACAGTTTCTCGAAAGTTAAATATGGAGTTACTGTTGTTGTTGTTAGCTGTTGTTGACTTATGGCAACCTATGTATGCCAAGTCTAAGTGCTCCATAAGGTTTTCAAAGCTGTCACCTTGGAAGCAGGTCACCAGGGCTTCTTCATAGACACTTCTGGATAGAACCGAACTGCTAACCTTTCACTTAGTAGCCAAGTGCTTAACCGTTTGCATGACCCAGGGACTTGGAGTACTTACTGTATGACCCAGAAATCCCATTTCCTTTTTATTAGAAAAGAAATCGCTCCTAGAATCTGCTGAGCAGATTTCTACACATGCCATTGTCTGGCATTAGGTTGCATTCTCATGCTGGCTACAAGAGAGGCTGAGAAAAACAGATACATGGGAGTTTGTTTTGACAGCATGCAAGAAAGAGGAAGGTACAGGGTTGGCTAAGAGATTTTTTATCTGCCTCAAAGAATAAATTAAAATTTTAAATGTGGAGAGGTTTTTAAAACTGAGTTTTTAAAAAGACAAACTTAATTTGGGGTCCTTCTTTTCATTCAAATCAATCCTCCAAATTACTTCATCTAGTATGTTAGACAACGTGCAAAAGACCTTGGAGAAAATAGACCTCCTCCCCGCAGAGCTTACTGTTTGCCTTCTTCTCGTCATCTGCATTTACAGCTTTAGTTTTAATACATAAAGAAACACTGTGATATTTGTTCTCCTCCAGGTCTGGGAGCAGATGAAATTTAAATAATTCCTATTCAGAGACCCACTGCCATAGAGTTGATACCGATTCATAGTGACCCTGTAAATCTGAGGCTGTAAATCTTTACAGGTGCAGAAAGCCTCGTCTTTCTCCCAAGGAGTATCTGCTGTGTGCAGACATTACACCACCCGCAGTGCCACCAGCTCAGAGAAGTGTGGTAATACCAGAAAGTTGGCTTTGAAATTTTCAGACAGGTCAGATCTCTTTACAGCCTTAAAAAGACCTGAAGTCACACCCTGATGAGAAGATTCAGGAAGTAACATATAGCTGGACATCAGCCTGCAGCCTTGCCCTTCTACAGTGGTGGTGGTGATTATGTGCTGCTATGGAGTCAATTCTGACTCATAGTGACCCTGTATAGGGTTTCCAAGGCTGTGAATCTTTATGGGAGCAGAAAGCTTCATCTTTTTCCTATGGAACCACTGGTAGTTTTGAGCTGCTGGCTATGAGATTATCTCCCCTGGTGGAGAAAAAGAAGGCATGGCAATAATTGTGAGGTTGGCCCTGGACCAGACTGTGTTTTGTTCTGTTGTGTCACTATGAGTCGGGGCTCTGACTCATTGGCACCTAACAACAACAACCCCTGGTAACCAGTGGTATGGTCAGCTCTCACCCTCATCTACCCCCAGCACAACCTTACTCACCAGGAGTTCAGATCCATGTGGTTGGGAGCCATGCCAGTGTGAGGCAGGAGCCAGCTGTACCACTATGGTATGCCATTTTGTTGCCTGAATTCAGGTGGTCTTGGTTTAGGACCTACAGAACCTACAGAGCTATTTGACCAGCATTTAACCAGTTACCCTGTACCCAGCTGCTTTGCAATCCTAACAGACACTGAAACTAGTTCCATCAAGGACCTCCACAAAGTACTTCCTGATGGAGTGCCCTGAACATCAATAACACCAAGGCCTATAGGAAATCCATCTAGAGTCAGAAACTCTCATGCTCATATCATAAACTCGTTGGTTTGCAGGAGCCCCTAGATTTTCTCCTCTTGGGTTCCAACAACTCCACTGTTTTATTTTGGTTTTGTTTAGGGGGTTTGTTTTTTTCCTTTTGTTGTTTGGCTGTTTTTGTTTATTTATTCTTTCTCCTTCTTCTCTTTCCATTCCCTTGAATTTTATCCTATCTCTTTTATTTTCACTTCTTTTCTTGTGTCTTTCATTTACCCTCTTATTATCCCCTCGTTCTGATCTTTTTTTACTACTCTTTCTTTTCATATTCCCCATCCCTGGTTTTTCTAAGGGTTATTTTTATTTATTACTTTTATTTTCTCTTCTATAGCTCCATTTTCCTGTCTGTCTTCTCTCTTTTTAGTTATTATGTTATAGTCATTTTTTTTGGTCCCTGCTTGTTTTTAATTTTTTTTCTCCTTTATTATTTTCTTTCTATTATTTGTTGCCTTATTATTTATTCTTTATTCTGTTTTGTTTCTTGGTGTGTGTGTGTGTGGTGGCAGTGGTGGTAGGGGATGGTTCTCCTCTTTCCCACCCAACAGCAATGTCCATACAGCCCAGCCACAACCATACCCTCTGCCAGTGGGCAAGAGGCAATACAAGTTCCTATATCACTGATGTGGCACTGCAGGATAATGCACTAGATTGCAAGGTTGGTTTGAACCACTAGGTCGGTGGTTCAAACTCATCAGCCACTCCTTTGAATCCCTATACAGGGTCACTATGTGTTGGAACCGACTCGATGGCACTTAACAACAACAAATATCACCTGGTCAGTGATAGACAGCAGCCAGCACGAGCCAAACCCACCCTAAACAGAGGTGTATGAACTTCGATCAAGAATGATACACCATTTCCATCCCCTCTGTACACAGGGTTGATAGGGATGGGTAACTTAGACATTGACTACCTAAAATGGGGGGCTCTAAAGGCATGAAGTGACTGGCTTATAAGTTTTCAAGAGGGAGTTTAGATTGGGGGGCAGGTAAAATCACCACTGAGTGGTGTTCATCCTTTCTAGAAAGGTCTGGTGAAAGGATATGGGGACAAGACTCTCAGGATTCAGTAATGAGTAATTGTTATCGTGACTAATTGTGATTGTCGCAACTGTAAAGGCAGAAGTTTTGTAGCAAAAAGGGGTGGAGTGGTTGATCTTACAGTCCCAAAGCAGTGGACCCTGGGACCATCAAGGAAGAAGAGCAGGAGTGGAGTATGGAACCCTACCCAAAGAAGTGGTGATGCTAGAGATGGAGGCAGAGATGATGACATGGAGAGACAGAGCAACTGAGAACTCTAGACTCATGGAGGGAGAGGGGATGTGTGCTGGTGGCCAGTGGGCAGGCTTGTCGGGTGTGTCCTTTGGCTGTTTGAATGATTGTATGTTCCTGAGGGTTTGGTACACATCCCCCCTCACCCCCCCCAAAAAAAAAATAGAGGGAATAGAAGCAAATACTATTGAATGATGAAGCATGCATGGGATTGTAGTCATTGCAATGAAATGAATACAATAGGATGAGTGTAAAACTGATGTACCCCCATGTAAACTATCACTGATACATATGATTCCATTCTCTAACTACAACCACAGGAGGCAGTTGGTGAGATCCTAAGAATGCATCAACATACAATCATCAATTACATAAAACTATGAAAACAGAGACAACAATTTTAGCTACACACACAAACAAGAGAATGGCACAAACAAATGACCAAGATGCAGCGACAACAATTTTAGCACACACACACACACAAAAAAAAAAAACAAACAAGAGCAAATGGTACAAACAAATGACAGATGCAGATCCAAAAAAATGTTTCTGAGCAAGAAAAAGTAATGGAATTAACTGAAGAAGAATTCAAAAGAATGATACTTAGGTACCTACAAAGAATTGACAAAGAGATCTGTGAAAGCACGGAGACCACAGAAAAACCTTTAGCAGAATTAAGGAAAACACTACAAGAACAAACAGAGAAAATAAATGCAAAATCTGAAACAATATAAAACCTGCCATTAGAACCTCAGAAGATTAACACTAAGATTTCAGAAATGGACAATACATTGAAAGGGCAAAGGAGTAGATTTGAATTAATGGAAAACCAAATTAGTAAATTTGAAGATAAATCTCTCAATACTAGTCTACTAGAAGAAACAATCTGAGAAAAGCATGAAAAAAATCCAAAGAAAGCCTGAGTTATGTGGGACATCATGAAGAGGAACAACTTACAGGTGATTGGAATTTCAGAACAGAAAGAGACAATAAAAGCACAGAGAAGTTTGTCAAAGAGCTGTTGGAAGAAAACTTCCCTAACATTATTAGAGACAAGAAGCTGAACAAAACCCAAACAGATAGATCCCAAAAGAAAATCAACAAGACAAATCATAATCAAACTTTCCAAGACCAAAGACAAGAAAAGAATCCTGAAAACAGCTCAGGAAAAAAAAAGAAAAGGTACCTACAAAGGAGAACCAATAAGACTAAGCTTTGATTTCTCAGCAGAAACCATGCAAGCAAGAAGGTAATAGGATGGCAAATACAAAGATCTGAAAGAAAAATAATTGCCAGCCAAGAATCCTACCCAGCAAAACTGTGCCTTAAATACAGTGGTGAAATTAGGACATTTCCAGATAAACAGAAATTAAAGAAATATTTATGATAACCAGATTGACTATAAAAAAATACTAAATGGAGCTCTTTGGACTGAGAACCAATATCAGATAAGAACCTGAGATCACCATACACGACAACACCACCCAGAAATCAATACAGATCTAGGAATATTTAAAGTAAAACAAACCTATAAGACAGACTATAAGGAACCAGAGATAACAATTTATAAAGAAGCCAACTACAAAGCAAGAAGAGGTAATAGTGCAGGTACAGAACTTCCAAATGGTAAGGAAGTAAAGTAGACTTCAAGATAAAACAGACTATTGTAAACAGAGAGAAATGAGTAAATTACAGGGTAACCTCAAAGAAAATGAATGCACCTTCACATCAAAATTTTTAAAAAAGGAAAATCAGAAAGAATTAGTAGACATAACACAACATAAATGGAAAAAATGAAAAGAAAACCACCAACAAAATGACCTCAGAGCAGAAAATTATGTGTAACAAGGACACCAGCAGCATCACACACACAAAAAAACACACAGCAAAATGACAGCAATCAATTCACATCTATTGATAATTAAACTCAGTGTAAATGGACTAAATGCATCAGTTAAGAGATAGAGAGTAGCAGAATAGAATACTTAGAACTCCTCAACAAGAAGACAAGTAATCCAATTTAAAAATGGACAAAGGACATGAACAGACACTTCACCAAAGAAGACATTCAGTCAGCCAACAGACATATGAAGAAATGCAAATCAAAACAACAATTAGATATTCTCTTACTCTAGCATTAATAGCAAAGTTGCATAAAACAGAAAAAAAAAAAATGCTGGTGAGGGGTGGAGAGACTGTGACTCTCCTACATTGCTGCTGGGACTGTAAAATGGTGCAACTACTGTGGAAAATGGCCTGACATTTCCTCAAAAAGTTGGAAATGGAAATACTGTATGACCCAGCCATCCCTCTGCTTGGTATATTTCCTTAAGAATAAGAGCTATAACACCACTAGATATATGAACACCCATGTATTGCCTCACAATTCACAATAGCAAAAATGCAGAGACAGCCTAACTGCCCATCAACAGAAGAACGGTTAAACAGACTTTCTTACATATACACAATGGAAAGAAGAATCTGAAAAACAATACTTCTTCATTGCTCGCTCAACACTAACAACTATTTTATTTCATTTTCTAAATGCTGGCCACAACCAATTAAACTATTCTCATGGTACTTTCAATAACCTCATATGGATGAGAAAGCTGGACAGTGAATAAGGAAGATCGTAGAAGAATTGATGCCTTTGAGTTGTGGTGTTGGAGGAGAATACTAAAAGTGCCATGGACTGCCAAAAGAACCAATAGATCTGTTTTGGAAGAAGTGCAACCAGAGTGCTCCTTGGAGGCCAAGATGGCTAGGCTTCGTCTCTCATACTTCGGACACATTGTCCGGAGAGAACAGTCGCTGGAGAAGGATGTCATGCTGGGTAAGGTGGAGGGTCAGAGAAAAAGAGGAAGACCCCCAATGAGATGGATCAGACAGGTAGCATCATTGATGGCGTCAAGTGTGGCGGCGGTAGTGAGGTTGGCCCAAGATCGGACATTGTTTCGTTCTGCTGTGCATGGGGTCACTATGAGTCGGTTCCGACTCGATGGCACCTGACAACAACAACAACAACATGATCTATTAATGAGCAGCAATCTATACTTTGGAAGACATTGGGGCACACTAGTTATTCCCTAACTGTGTATGGCAAGGGAATAGAATATGGTGGTTTTTTAGGATCGTGAAACTGCACTGGTTTGGATTCTGACTCCACTACTTATTGTGTGCTTTTAAGCAAGTTCCTTAATCTCTCTCAGCTTTAGCTGCCTACCTGTAAAATGGGTTTCCACCACTCGTCTGTCAGTTTGTTGTACTTTGGTGGCTGGTGTGTTGCTATGATTCTGGAAGCTGTGCCATGGGTATTTAAATATCAGAGGTCACCCACAATGGACAGGTTTCAGATGACCTTCAAGATGAAGACAGACTAGGAAGAAGGAGAGATGGACTACTCCCAAATATTTAGTCACTGAAAACTTTATGAATAGCCGTGGAGCACTGTCAGCACCAGATTACTAAACATTGAAACATGAAGAAGAGCACCAGAATATTGTCAGATAGAGTGCCAGATGATGAGCCCCTCAGCTTGGAAGGCACTCAAAATGTGACTGGGGAAGAGCTGTCTCCTCAAAGTAGAGTTGACAGTGATGATGCAAGTGGAGGAAAGCCATTGAGATCATCATTTGATGACGGGGCATAACTCAAAATGAAGAGAAACAGCTGTAAATATCCATTAATAATCAGAACATAGAATGTACAAAGTATGAATCTAGGAAAATGGAAATTGTCAAAAATGAAAAGGAATGCATAAACATTGATATCTTAAGCATTAGTGAGCTGAAAGGGACTGGTATTAGCCATTCAAATCTGACAATCACATGGTTTCCTATGTCGGGAATGATAAATTGAAGAGGGATGGTGTCTCATTCATTATCAAAAAGAACATATGAAGATCTGTCATGAAAAATAACACGGTCTGTGATAGGATAACATCCATAAGCTTACAAGGAAAACCAGTTAATACTATTATTATTCCAATTTCTGGAACTATTCACTAAAGTTAGTGATTATGAAATTGAAGAATTCTACCAACTTCTTCAGTCTGAAATTGAACAAACATGCAATCAAAATGTATTTATAATTAGTGGTGACTGGAACACAAAGGTTGGAAACAAAGGAGAAGAATCAATAGTTGGAAAATATGACTTTGGTGAAAGAAACAATGCTGGAGATTATGTGACAGAATTTTGTGAGACCAATGACTTGTTCATTACAGATACCTTTTTTAAATAACATAAAAGACCTATACACATGGACCTCACCAGATGGAGTACACAGAAATTGTACTACATCTGTGGAAAGAGACGGTAGAAAAGTTCAATATCATCAGCCATACAAGGCCAAGGGCAGACTATGGAATAGACCATCAATTGCTCATATGAAAGTTCATGCTGAAGCTGAAGAAAAAGCAAGTCCACATGAGTGGAGTTAAATTAAAGCTAGTCTACAAAACATGACCTTGAATATTTCCCACCTGAATTTGAGATCATCTCAAGCACAGATATGATGCATTAGACACTAAAGACAGAAGACCAGAAGAGTTGTGGGATGACATCAAGAACATCATACAAGAAGACAGAAAAAGGTCATTAAAAACAAGAAAGAAGGAAAAGACCAAAAATGAATGTCAGAAGAGACTCTGAAACTTGCACTCCAGGGTAGAGATGCTAAAGCAAATGGAAGAAATGAGGAGGTACAAGAACTGAAAAGAACATTTCAAAGGTCAGCTCAAGGAAACAAAGTCAAATATTATAACGAAATGTGCAAAGATAGAAAACAAAAAGAGAAGAACACACTCAGCATTTCTCAAGCTGAGGGAACTGAAGAAAAAATTCAAACCTCGAGTTGCAGTATTGAAGGATTCTATAGGCAAATTATTGAATGATGCAGAAA
>NW_006408692.1:2216156-2216759 GCF_000296735.1 Chrysochloris asiatica | reverse complement strand
GTTGTGCATATATCATTATTTAGCCCCATTTTAGGTATTCCAATCAGTAAACTTTAAATTTTTTAAAATATATTTTATACATATTACTGAACTATATTTATATACAGTAAGATTCACTGTCTTTAGAATGCAGTTCTGAGTTTTCATCAACACACTTGGTTTAGTGACTATTCCCACAATAAAGTGATATAACATGCCCATAAACCAGTTGCCGATGAGTTGATTCTGCCTACGGTGACTTTATGTGTGTCAGAATAGAACTGTACTCCATAGGGTTTTCAATGGCTGATTTTCCAGAAGTGCATAGCTAGACCGTTACGCTCAGGTGGACTTGCATGGACACAGTCTTTCAATCTTTTCAGTCATCAGTCAAGTACATTTAATCAGTTGTACCAACAGTGGCTCTGTATCATTCTTTTATCGCTCCCTTTGGACCAGGTTAATCCTTTACACTTGCACATGTTTTGGTTGGTGGAACAAATGTAGCACTTCTGTTGCATCTAGGGCTACTCTGTTGCTGTATTTTAGGTTATATATATATGTTCAGTCTAAGTAAATATTATCAAGCAGTTGATACAGTGACTGTATCAATTTATATTCTCA
>NW_006408692.1:2213054-2214039 GCF_000296735.1 Chrysochloris asiatica | reverse complement strand
CTCAGCATTTCTCAAGCTGAAAGAACTGAAGAAAAAATTCTAGCCTTGACTTGAAATATTGAAGGATTCTATGTGTAAAATGGACACCTGGTGTGGCACTATAAGATAAACACTGGACTAAGCACCAAAAGGTCAGCGGTTCAAACCCACCAACTGCTCTTGCGAAACCCTATACAGGGTCACTATGAGTTGGAACTAACTAGACAGCATTTAACAACAAGAACATGGACAAAATATTGAATGATGCAGAAAGCATCAAAAGAAGATGGAAAGAATACTCAGAGTCACTATACTAAAAAGAAATGGGTGATGTTCAACCATTTCAAGAGGTAGCATATGATCAAGAGCCAATGATACTGAAGGAAGAAGTCCAAGGTGCATTGAAGGAATTGACAAAGAAAAAGCCATCAGGAATTGGTGGAACAAAAATTGAAATCTTTCAAGAAAGTGATGTGGCACAGGAGGCATTCACTCATCTATGTCAAGAAATTAGAAGACAACGATCTTGCCAACTGATTGGGAGAGATCCATATCTGTGCCCATTCCAAAGAGAGGTGACCCAATGGAATAAGGAAATCATCAGACAGTATCTTTGATATCCCACACTAGTAAAGGTTTACTAAAGGTAATACAGAAACGGCTGCAAGCATACATTGACAGAGAACTTCCAGAGGTCCAAGCCGGATTCAGAAGAGGACGTGGAATGAGCGATATCATTGCTGATGTCGGATGGATCTTGGCTGAAAGCAGAAAATACCAGAAATATGTTTACCTGTGCTTTATTGACTATGCAAAGGCTTTTGATTGTGTGGATCATGACAAGCTATGGACAACATTGTGAAGTATGAGTATTTCGGAACAACTTAATTGTGCTCATGAGGAATCTGTACATGGACAATGTTCTTCAAACAGAACAAGGGAACACTGAATGGTTTAAAATTAAGAAAGGTGTATGACAGGGTTGTATTCTTTCACCATACTTATT
>NW_006408692.1:2209937-2212954 GCF_000296735.1 Chrysochloris asiatica | reverse complement strand
ATTATTTGCTCAGCATACAGGTTGAATAAGTATGGTGAAAGAATACAACCTTGTTGCACACCTTTCTTAATTTTAAACTGTTCAGTGTTCCCATGTTCTGTTTGAACAACTGCCTCTTAGTCCATGTACAGATTCCTCATGAGCACAATTAAATGTTCCAGAATACTCATACTTCACAATGTTGTCCATAGCTTGTCACAATCCACACAATCGAAAGCCTTTGCGTTGTCAATAAAGCACATGTAAACATCTTTCTGATATTCTCTGCTTTCAGCCAAGATCCATCAGACATCAGCAATGATATTCCCCATTCCATGACCTCTTCTGAATCCGGCTTGAACCTCTGGAAGTTCTCTGTCAATGTATGCTTGCGTATATACTGGTGAGTGGGTAACAAAGTCTCACTGTGATTTTATTTTGTCAATGATAGCTGAATAGTGATGGTGGTTGTATGCCATGGAGTCACTTCCAGCTCGTAGCAACCCTGTATAGTGTTTCTGAGGCAGAAACTCCAAAGAGTATCTGGTAGATTCAAACTACTGACCTGGAGTTAGCAGCCCAACTCGTAACCCACTACACTACCAGGGTTCCTTTAATGATGCTGAGCATGCACCTCTTATTATTTGTTGGGATGTCCTTGGCACTTATTCTCAATTTCCTGTTGTTATTTAATGCTGATGAATCAGTTGTGATTCATAATGACCCTGTGTAGGGTTTCTGAGGAGTGGCTGTGTGAGTTTGAATCTCTGACCTTGTAGTTAGCTGTCCAGTGCTTATCCTACAGAGTCACATATTGTAATTGAATTCAATACACTGGATATCTAACCACAAGGTCAGCAGTTCAAATTCACCAATGGGAGAAAGATGAACTTCTCTGCTCCTGTAAAGATTTATAGCCTCGGAAACCCTATACTGTGTTTCTATTAGTCGGTACACAGCAACAGCACCACCACCATATGCCAGACCTTGTGCTGAGGCAATGACCAGTGGAGCCGTGAACCAAATATGGTTATGCATACTTCCATGGGCATACATACACAGGCACACATAAACACACACACACACAAAGAATTATGTATTGATTTAGAAAGATCTCTAGTAAATATTAAGTGAAAAAAAGGTACAGGAAAGTGTGCATATTACGCTATTATTTGTGTGAAATATTTGTTGGAAAATGAATATATAGTCTAGAATTTGCATAAACATTTTTCAAAAGGAGAAACAGAAATGACAGAGCTACTTACAGAGAATGAAAGCTTTGAGTGTGGCGGGCTGTGGAGGAGAGACTTTTCAGAGCATATCTTTTTATACTCTGATATGTCAACCATGTAAATCTCTTTAGCTACTTAAATCGGTGTATAACAAATACAAAATTTGACTATATATGAAGGAGAACTCAGCATCAAGATTGGAGGAAGACTCACTAACAACCTGTGATATACAGGTGGCACAACCTTGTTTGCTCAAAGGGAAGAGGACATGACTCACTGATGAAGATCAAAGACTCAGTATGGATTATGCCTCAACATGAAGAAAACAAAAATCCTCACAATTGGGTCAGTAAATAAGCAGTGTCCTAATTAATGGAGAAAAGATTGATGTTGTCAAGGGTTTCATTTTACCTGGATTCACAATCAACACCCATGGAAGGAGCAGTCAAGAAATCAAATAGTGTATTGTATAGAGCAAATCTTCTGCAAAGACCTTTTAAAGTATTCGAGAGCAAAGATCTCACTTCGTGACTTAAAGTGCTCCTCACCCAAGCCATGGTATTTTCGATTACCTCATATACAACTGACAATGAAAAAGGAAGACCCAAGAAGAACTGATGCATTTGAAATATGGTGTTAATGAAGAATATTGACAATACTATGGACTTCCAGAAGAACAAACAAATCTGTGTGGGAGAAAGAATAGCCAGATTGCTCCTTAGAAGTGAAGATGGTGAAACTTTGCCTTACATACTTTGGACATATTATCAGGAGGGACCAGTTTCTGGAGAAAGACATCATGCTTATTAAACTAGAGGGTCAGCAATAAAGAGGAAGACCCCCAATGAGATGGATTGACACAATGGTTACAACAATGGGCTCAAGCATAGCAACACTTGTGAGATTGGTGTAAGATTGGACAGTGTTCTGTTTCCACAGCACCTAACAACAACAACATAAAAACATTGAAGAAAAAACAACCATTGCTTCTGCCTATAAAATGGTGTGATAGTTCAAAGGGGAGGAATTGTGGGGGAGTTAATAGATCAGACCGGAAAATAAGTAACCACACTCCAGTGCGAGAAGCATGTGGAGGGGAGAGTGCAGGCTGCTTTAGGAGCTAGAAACACCACCTAAGGTCATTTGGAGGTGTTTTATTTTGAGGAGATGGATTCCATGCAAAGGACCTAATGTCTATGCTGAAACTGAAGGGCCAGTGAGACTTAGTCTGAGGAGGAAGAAGGGAAGTGGGAAAAATGTTCTGGTCCTGACCTGAATCTGAAGGTGGGGTAGAACACTGTGGGCTCCCAAATGGAAGCAGTTCCATGTGGGACACGCAGGAGGGGTGCTGGTGGGAAGCTTGGCCACAAGCAAACCAGGGCCAGACCTCAAAAGCTGTGTAGCCTCTAAATGACTAAAGTTTGGAGAACTGCTCAAAGGTGTTTAAGCCAGGGAATGATAAGGTTTGCAGTGTAGAAAGATCACGTTGGCTGCAAAGAGCAGAGTGGATTATAGGATTACAGCTGTAAAATGTGGCATCATGGATGCGTACCTGGACTTTGGATTCAAACCCACTTAAATGGGAGAAAACAACACCTCCTTCATAGAATTAGGGGGAAAGTAGAATGAGAAAATGCTTATAAAACCTTTATCACAGGGTCTAATGCTAAATAAACCTCCAATAAACATAGTTATATGAAGAAAAACATGGCATCAGGATTGGAGGAAGACTCATTAACAACCTGTGATATGCAGATGATAGAACCTTGCTTGCTGAAAGTGAAGAGGACTTAAAATATTTACTGA
>NW_006408692.1:2207879-2209837 GCF_000296735.1 Chrysochloris asiatica | reverse complement strand
CTCATCTTTCTCCCGTGGAGCGGCTGGTAGTTTCGAACCGCTGACCTTAAGGTTCGCAGCCCGATTCGTAACCACTACGCTACCAGGTTAGAGGAGAATATTAAAAGTATCTTGGGCTGCTGAAAGAACCAACAGACCTGTGTTAGAAGAAGTACGGCCAGAGTGCTGCTTGGAGGCCAGGATGGCCAAACTTAGTCTCTCATACTTCAGACATATTGTCAGGAGGGACCAGTCTCTGGAGATGGATACCATGTTTGGTGAGGTAGAGGGTCAGAGAAAAAGAGGAAGATGACCAGCAAGATGCATTGGCAAAATGGCAGCATCAGTGGGCTCAAGCATGGCAACAATTGTGAGGTTGTCCAGGACCAGGCAGTGTTTCATTCTGTTGTGCAGAGGGTCGCTATGAGTCGGTACTGACTCAATGGCACCTAACAACAACAACAACATATGCATGTGAAAGTTGGACAATGAATAAAGAAGGCCATAGAAGAATTGATGCATTTGAGTTAAAGTTTTGAGAAGAATATTAAAAGTACCATGGATTACCAGAAGGACAAACAAACCTGTGTTGCAAAAAGTACAGCCAGGATGCTCCTTAGAAGCCAGGATGACATAATCTCATCTGTCATCTTTCGGACATCATTCTATGTAAAGTGGGGAGTCAGCAAAATAGAGGAAGACCTCCAATGAGATGGATTGGCACTGTGGAAACAGCAATGGGCTCAAATATAACAATGGTTTTGAGGATGGTGCAGGACCAGGCAGTGTTTTGTTGGATTGTGCATAGTGTAGCTATGAGCTGGTGCTAACAAGAAGTATCAAACTGTAGGAAGTGACTCTTTTCTAATTTTAGTTTAAAAAAAGTTCTAGTGTAAAACTCTTACTGACCCATTCTTCAACCAGTGAACTTTGTATGGTGGGGTGAGTTACCATGGCAAGTGCAGCTTGGATTCGGTGCCCACTAAGTACTAATTTGATAAGGGATGTGCAAAAATTATGAAGCACCAACCTTTCCTCCCAGAATTCTCTACTCCACTGGATTCAGTAATCCACTGCAGTGTCTACATAGAACTCAAATACAATACTCAAAGAGTTATGCAGTTTATTAGGGAAGTGCACAAGTTATAATACAGGATCAGAAATGCTCAGGGCACAGTTGTTCCAGTCAGCTACTGATAAATGCCTATAGGACATGCCACTCCACCATAAACTTCAGCTGGAAGGTATTCAGCTCTGGCTCCCTGGGTCAGCAAACTTAGCTCTCCCACTTAAGTGCTTGGAGGCATCCCACTCCAGAAGCACGCCTACTGCCCAAAGTCACTCAGCTTTACTTGCTCCACGGGTGGGAAGTCCACTACTCAGTCTTGTGCTCTGGTTCTTTGTTCTGCTGCTGATGATCCACTGCCACTCCTCCCATGTCACAGTTTTATGTCCTTGGGTTGAAGAGGTTCATTGTGCAGGGATCTTCAGGTCCAAAGAGCACACTCCACTCCTGGCTTTTATTCTTGGTGGTAGTGAGATCCCCCTCTCCTGCTTCTGAGATGGCTCATTTTAAACCCATGCTAGCGTTTCAAGGTTTTCCAATTACACTGAGCTCTGCTCACATCCACAGCTGAATCATGCCATCCTATCAGTATCTTCTCCCACCTTCTCTTACCTAGACCTAGCAGGGTAGAAATATTGTTTGGTGAGAGTTACAGATTATGGCTAGAAAAGACATTAGATGATTTACTACACCACAGGCAGTTTCATATGTAACATCAGTTAGTCCAATGTTTGTCTTAGTATATAATATAAAGTGTACTTTTTAATGAATAAAACACTTCCAGATATACCTTAATCATCTTTAACGTTGTTTTTAGGTGCCATCGAGTTGGTTCCGACTTATAGAGACCCAATGCACAATAGAATGAAACACTGCTCAGTCCTGTGAAATCCTCACAGTTGTTATGCTTGAG
>NW_006408692.1:2203870-2207779 GCF_000296735.1 Chrysochloris asiatica | reverse complement strand
TGTGAAAGCTGGACAGTGAATAAGGAAGACCAAAGAAGAATTGATGCTTTTGAGTTATGGTGTTGGAGGAGAATATTGAAAATGTCATGGGCTGCCAAAAGAACCAATAGATCTGTGTTGGAAGAAGAGCAGCCAGAGTGCTCCTCGGAGGCCCGGATGGCCAAACTTTGTGTCTCATACTTTGGACATATTGTCAGTAGAGACCAGTCACTGGAGAAGGATATCATGTTTGGTAAGGTTGAGGGCCAGAGAAAAAGAGGAAGACCCCCAGTGAGATGGATTGGTAAAGTGGCAGCATCGATGGACTCAAGCATGGCCACAATTGTGAGGTTGGTCCAGGGTCGGGCATTGTTTCATTCTGTTTTACATAGGGTTGCTATGAGTCGGTACCAACTCGATGGCACCTAACAACAACATCAACAACAAACATTAGATGTTATTATCATATCATACTGAATCTGACAGCTTCTAACCACCTGGTCCTGTGCGGATGTAACCCTGGCCACCATCCTCTTGCACCTGGAGCATTACAGTAGCCTCCTAGCTGGTCTCCCCACCTTCACTCTTGCCCTCTTCAGCCTACTCTCTAGACAATAGCTAGGGTGAGGATTTCGAAATGCGACTCAATCATAGACAAAAACTGATTTTCCTTGTATGTGAAGAACTACAAAAAGACGGACAACCCTGTAGAACACTAGGCAACAAAGATAAATAGGCTTCACAGCAAAGGAAAATGAATGGTTCTGAAACATGAATAATTGGTCAACGTCATTCACAGTAAGAAGAAGAAGCATGCAGATTCAAACCATTTTTTTCACCTATCAGACTGGCAAAGACCAGAATTTGATAATGCACTATCTGAGGATTTCAAGGAATACATTGCTAGTGGGATAGTAAATTGTTACCACCTCAGTGTAAAGCAATCTGAAAATATCGGTCCAAACCTTTTGACATAGCCATTTAATTACCCTATGGCTATAATGTCACATGCAAACTTATATCTGTCACAAAATATTGATTTTAGCATTGTTTGCAATAGCAGGATATGACTGACCTCACTGCCTCTTTGGTCTCATTTCTGACCACTCTTTCTTCCCTTGAATCCTAAACCAACTTTTATTTTTCTAACCAATTCCCTATTTTTCAAATATGCCAAAGGCGACTCAAAACTTCTGTACCTGCTGCTCACTCTCCTTGGAATGCTCTTCTCTGCACCTGAAATGCTGTTTGTGTGGCCCCGTAGGATCAGCACTGGACTGCTAACCACAAGGTCAGCAGGTCACAATCACAGTTGCTCCTTGGAAGCCCTCTATAGGGTCACTATGAGTTGGAATCGATGCTACAGTCTTCAACAACAGCAGCATTAGCCAGACTTTCAGCACAGCTTTCATTTAGTTCTCTGCTCAAGTATCATCTCCTCATAAAAGACTTCTCAGATTAACTCGTTCAAGTAGCAACTCTTCATTTTACTTTGTTGCTTGATAATGCTCTGTGAGCTTTTGTTTCCTAACAAAACAGCCCCACCACTTGTCTGTCAGTTTGTCATACTTTGGTGGCTTGTGTGTTGCTGTAATTCTAGAAGCTGTGCCATGGGTATTTAAATACCATCAGGGTCACCCATGGTGGACAGGTTTCAGATGAGCTTCCGGATGAAGACAGACTAGGAAGAAGGAAAGATGGACTACTTCTGAATATTTAGTCACTGAAAACTTTATGAATAGCCGTGGAGCACTGTCAGCACCAGATTATTGAACATTGAAACATAATGAAGAGCACCAGAATATTGTCAGATAGAGTGGTGGTGGAGGTGGTGGTGGTGAAGTGCCATACAGTCGGTTCCAACTCATAGCGACCCTGTACAGTGTTTCCAAGGCTGTAAATCTTTACCGGAGCAGAACACCTCATCTTTCTTCTGCAGAACCACTGGTAGTTAGCAGCCTGATTCGTAACCACTATACTACCAGTGCTCCTTAGAAACAGCTGTAAACATCCATTAATAATCAAAACATGGACTGTACAAAGTATGAATAGAGGGAAATTGAAAATTGTCAAAAATGAAATGGAATTCATAAACATCGATATCTTAGGCATTAGTGAGCTAAAACAGACTGATACTAGCCATTTTGAATCTGGTTTACTATGCAGGATTGACAAATTGAAGCAGAATGATGTCACATTCAGCATCAAAAAGAACATATGAAGATCTGTCATGAAGTACAACGCTGTCTGTGATAGAATAATAATGATATGGCTACAAGGAAGACCAGTTAATACCACTATTATTCAAATTTATGCACCAACCACGACAAAACACAGTGATGATGAAGTATTCTACCAACTTCATTCTGAAACTGCCATCAAAATGTATTAATAACTACCGGTGATTGGAATGCAAAGTTAGAAACAAAGAGGAAGGATCAGTAGCTGGAAAATATGACTATGGTCATAGAAATGATGCTGGAGATCACATGATAGAATTTTGCAAGACCAGTGACTTATTCATTGCAAATACTTTTTTTTCCTTCACTAGTTTATTCAACAAGCCTCTGTGGTGCACTTTCTGCAGTAGAGACATGGAGCTTGGTATGGAAACACAAGTGTGAGGCGCACAAGTCACCTGACCATGCAGACTCCACAAGATACCAGCTACAGGCACCTTAAGTGCTCACTTCATCCTCACAAAACCACCTCAAGGAAGTCTTTCTTCCATGGTGAAAGAAAGATCAGAAATCTCTAAATGAGAGAGTCTCCTCTCTCTGGAGTCTCCTCTCTCTGGCTCTGCTTCCAGCCCCCAATGCTTTCTGTCTGTGGTTCCTTAGGCATTTCTCACCTCAGTGAGGAAGGTACAGCAGAGGCTTGGAGTTGCTGAGGGCTGGGGTGATTGTGCTTGTATCCACATGGGTGACCACAAAAGCTGCAGCCCACAAACCCCAAAGAAGGAATCCTGAGGGAAAGAGGGCAATCCAAACTTACTGCTGCCACTGGATTTTCAAACGGTACTCTTTTTTTCTCAACTTTCTGTTGTGATTTGAATGAAGGTTTATAGAGTAGATCATCAGTTTTACATTCAACACATCATATGTTGTTGTTGTTGTTGTTTGGTGCTATCGAGTGGTTACCGACCCATAGCAACCTTAGGTACAGCAGAACGAAACACTGGCGGATCCTGGGCCAACCTCACTATTGTTGCCACACTTGGGTCTATCGATGCTACCACTTGGCCAATCCATCTCGTTGGGGGTCTTCCTCTTTTCCTCTGACCCTCCACCTTACCAAACATGATAGCCTTCTCCAGTGATTGCTCCCTCCTGACAATATGTCCAAAATATGAGAGATGAAGTTTGGTCATCGTGGCCTCTAAGGAGCACTCTGGCTGCACTTCTTCCAAAATGGATCTATTGGTTCTTTTGGCAGCCCATGGCACATTCAATATTCTCCTCCAACACCATGACTCAAAGGCATCAATTCTTCTACGATCTTCCTTATTCACTGTCCAGCTTTCACATGCATATGAGGTTATTAAAAATACCATGGCTTGGATCAGACGCACCTTAGTCCTCAAGCTAACATCTTTGCTCTTCAACACTTTAAAAAGGGCTTGTGCAACAGATTTGCCTAATGCAATACGCCATTTTATCTCTTGAATGCTGCTTCCTTGAGTGTTCATAGTTGATCCAAGAAGAATGAAGTCCTTGACAACTTCAATCTTTTCTCCGTTGATAACAATGTCGTTTATTGGTGAGGATTTCTGTTTTCTTTACATTGATATGTAATCCATACCGAAGGCTGTGCTCTTTGATCTTCATCAATAAATGTTTTAAGTCCTCTTCACTTTCAGCAAGCAAGGTTGTATCATCTGCATATCGCAGGTCTTCCTTCAATCCTGATGCCACGTTTTTCTTCATAGAA
>NW_006408692.1:2200033-2203770 GCF_000296735.1 Chrysochloris asiatica | reverse complement strand
TTTAATATTTGCCAATTTTAATATTTGTATATGGCTGTGGACTAATGTGCTTGACTATAAGTTCAGCTTGAACTGCAAGGTTGACAGTTCAAGCTCACTAGTTACTCCTCAGGAATGCTATACAGGGTCTCTATGAGTTGGAACTGACTCAATGGCACTTAATAACAGCAACAAAAATTATATCTAAATTGTCTAAATTTAGTTTGCATTCTACGTTCACCATTGTTGTTAAGAGCTATTGAGTCAATTCGATTTAAATATCCCTGTGTAGGGTTTCCAAGGAGCAGCTGGTGGGTTTGAACTGCCGACCTTGTGGTTAGCAGGACTGTGCTGATCCTACAGTGCTGCACCAGGATTCAATATTCACCATAAAGAACATAGATTTGTGTGTGTGTGTTTTTGCTACTTATTTCTTCTTATAAAAAAATACCTTTCTATATAAAATTGTGTTATTTGTGGATCTGAGGTCAGAAGCATGAGGAGTAATCAGAGGAGGATTTTCAAACAGAATAGAGAGGCATAGCTCTGCAGAATAAAAGAAAAATGAAGTCTGGAGATTTTATTATTTCAATTTTACTGAGGCTCTTGTACTCTAATAACATAAAGGAAACTAAAGATATAACATTAGATTTTGATAAACTATCAAATTAAATTTTGTTTTCACTGTATGAAACTTACAGTACAGAACTGGAAAGATGTCTAAAAATAATATTTACATAATAGGATATAATGTGAATGTATCTGAGAATAACCACACTGCACTTGCCTGTTGTCTTCAATGATGTCAAAATAATATCTAGATTACAAATGACCTTTGCAAGCAAGGTCACAGCTAGTCAACATCAAGGTCAAGAGTAAAATTGATTTTCAGTCTATCATTATGACCCCAACTCTCCACACCCCCTGCAAATTTTTCACTTATTAGGATTTTAAGTGTTTCAAAGAGGAAAGTTTTTAGCCAAAGAATTGTTAAATTACAAAATAAAAACATTAGCTTTGTGAGTTTCTAAAGTGTTGAAAGCTAAGTGTTTTAATGCTAAAATCCTTGACATTTAAAAGGCTCAGGAGCCAAGCCTACTGAAGCCAACTTACATGCAAATTATAATAATTTATTTCTCTCAGGCCTTGGCATGCTATTTTTTGGTGCCAAAAGTAGAGTGAGATATTTGAGATTTAAACTCTTTGGAAACATATATAAATCAGAACTATATCTGTGTGGAAAAAAATCCTTGCAGCATCTCTTTCCTGTTCTTCTCCCAGCAACTGTCTGGACTTTCTGATCAGTTTTGGGTCCATGTGAGAGATCAGCTTTGAGAAGGATCCACTTACTTCCTCATGGTACCTTTGCCCCCTAATGCTTCTTGTGGCTTCCTTTTATCTTCCTTCCTCATTAATTGTTTCGCTCCAATTTCAATGCTATTAACTAAAGAGTGAGGATGAGAGCTAGCATGGTCGTCAGTTCAATCCGCCACAAAGGTAGCATTTTTTAACAATGTTCTTTGTTTGAAAACAACTATTTAAGCGCTTTCAGAATTTGATGAGGAAGGATATGATGGGGAATGTGTTTGAGTTCTTTCTAGAAATTGAACACTCGTTTGTGTGGGAATAAAAGCTGTGTTCTTTCTTTTGTCCTCTCCCACCCAAAGCCAAGAAGATTCACAGGATTGTAAGATATGTTCACCCTTCTAAATCTATTCTATCACAGTCCATCTCCTCCCACCCCCATCTCAAACTCAGGGTCTTGGAAAATTCAGGCATCCATGTAGAGTAAGAACAAAATAACATGCTGTAAACTAAATATAGGGAGGTAGTTAAGGGAGATCATTTTAGAGTGAAATAACTCTAGAAGAGGATTCTTGCATTGTCACTTTTCCTTCCTTCTTCCCTCCTCTCCCCTCAGCTTTCTTGCTGTCACGAGTACTAATTGAGTACCTCCAATAGGTTCATAGGATCCCTGGTGTTACAGCAGTGAGTTAAACATTGGACTGATCATTGAAAGTCTGTCAGTTCAAATCCACCAGCTGCTCGGTGGGGGGGAAATGTGGCAGTTGGCTTCCATAAAGATTTAGAGTCTTGGAAACCTTTTGGAGCAATTCTACTTTGCTCTACAGGGTTCCTATGAGTGAGAATTAACTCAATGGCACTGGTAGGAGGTCTTTAAGACTATTGTTGTTGTTGTTGTTAGGTGCCATCGAGTCAGTACCGACTCATAGCAACCTTATGCATAACAGAATGAAATACTGCCCGGTCCTGGGCCAACCTCACTGCTGTTGCCACGCTTGAGTCCATCAATGCTGCCACTTGACCAATCCATCTCATTGGGGGTCTTCCCCTCCACCTTACCAAACATGATATCCTTTTCCAGTGACTGGTCCCTCCTGACAATGTGTCCAAAGTATGAGACACGAAGTTTGGCCATCCTGGCCTCCAAGGAGCACTATGGCTGCACTTCTTCCAACACAGATCTGTTGGTTCTTTTGGCAGCCCATGGCACTTTCAATATTCTCCTCCAACACCATAACTCAAAAGCATCAATTTTTCTACCATCTTCTTTATTCATAGTCCAGCTTTCACATATATATGAGGGTATCAAAAATAGTAATGAAAAAGACAGTGTCTCTGACCTAACAGAACTTCAACCAGTAGAAGGGGGAAGATGATAAAGAAGAAAATAAAGATGATGTAATAGCTTGAGACCCCTCCTAAAGCAGGTGGTCACTTTAGATAGGGTCATCTCTAAGGAGATGGTATTTGCATTAAAACCTGAAGGATGAAAAGGTTCTACCTAAGAAGAAGATGAGCTGAGGAAAGTTGAGTCTGTTCATACTGTTTAAACTGCAAAATGCCAGAGGCAAAAAGAGTTTGCTGTATTTAAAGGAAGGAGTGGGGAACATTGTGGCAAACACAGAATGATGGAGGAGGAGACTGGTAGAGATGAGTCTGGAGCATAAAGAAAGCACCTGACCATGAGGGGCCATTCAGGCCATAGTAGGAAGTTCAGATCTTTTACAAGAACAACGGGAAGCCATTTGCCTTAGTTATCTACTGTACCTCTAGCAGAAATGCCACAAGTGGATAGTTTAAAAAAACAGAATTTTACATTCACAGTTTGTGGTTGTTTTTATTATGTGCCGTTGAGTTGGTTCCGACTCATAGCCACCGTGTATAGGGTTGCC
Organism: Chrysochloris asiatica; assembly: GCF_000296735.1. NCBI lineage: Eukaryota > Metazoa > Chordata > Mammalia > Afrosoricida > Chrysochloridae > Chrysochloris > Chrysochloris asiatica. The sequence continues at coordinate 2,200,594 of NW_006408692.1, read as the reverse complement.
AAGGAGAAGCTGGTGGGTTTGAATTGCTGGCCTTGTGGTTCGCAATCCAGTGTTGATTCTACAATGCCATACCAGGAAGCTCACAATTTAGGAGGCTAGAAGTCCAAATTCAGAGTGCCAGTTCTGGGAGAAGGCTTTCTCTTACTGCTTGCTCTATGGAAGTGTCCTGTCTCCTTTTAGAATCTGTAGGCCCGCCATTCCTTGAGCATCTCTCAGTGTCTTGGCTTCAATCTTCCCCTCGATCTAGAAGCTTCACTCCAGGTCAAAATAACCCACTCCACTCCTAGCTCTTCATTCTCTGTGGTAGTTACTATTGTTGTTCTGTCATTGAGTTGATTCCAACTCATAGCGACCCTAAGCATAACAGACAAAACACTGCCTGGTTTGAACCATCCTCACAATTGTTGTGTTCAAGCTCATTGCTGCTGCCACTGTGTCAATCCATTTCACTGAGGTTCTTCCTTTTTTGCACTGACCCTCCACTCTACCAAGCATTCAGAGACTGGTTCCTCCTGATAACATGTCCAAAATATGAGAGATGACATCATGCCATCCTGACTT
>NW_006408692.1:2197999-2199933 GCF_000296735.1 Chrysochloris asiatica | reverse complement strand
AGGCTTGAATTTTTTTCTTCAGTTCCTCCAGCTTGAGAAATGCTGAGTGTGTTCTTCCTTTTTGGTATTCTGATTCCTGATCTTTGCATATTTTATTGTACTATTTGGCTTTATCTTCTCGAGCTGATCTTTGAAATTTTCTGTTCAGCTCTTGTACCTCCTCATTTCTTCCGTTTGCTTTAGCATCTCTATGCTGGAGAGCAAGTTTCAGTGTCTCTTCTAACATCTGTTTTGACCTTTTCCTTTTTTCTTGTCTTCTCAATGACTTTTTGCTTTCTTCATGTATGATGTTCTTGATGTCATTCCACAACTCTTCTCTGTGGAAAGAGAAGATGGAAAAGCTCCATACCATCAGTGAAAAAAAAGGCCAGGGGCAAACTGTGGAACCGACCATCAATTACTCATATGCAAATTCAAACTGAAGCTGAGGAAAATGAAAACAAGTACACAAGAACCAAAATATGACCTTGAATATATCCCACCTGAATTTAGAGATCATCTGAAGAACACATCATATACATGGTTACAATCTCCTCCATGTACCAACAGTAAACAGTATTTACCTCTAGTCACTTTAACTATTGCATGCCTCCCTGTGTCTCCAGCTACCTTCATCTTTCCTCTGCTAACCTTCCACTTACTGTAATCACTTGTCCTGTCACTCATGATAACATGTGTTTACACTCTAGCCTTGTAGTTCCCACTGCCCACCCCCAACTCTCATAGATTGTTTCTTTTATCAAGAAAACCTTTATACAACATTGGTCTCAAACAATGTTTGTCCTTTTGTGACTGATTAATTTTTGTGGTGCTGTGGACTAATGCACTGGACTGTAAGGTCGGTTTGAGCTGCAAGGTCAGCGGTTCAAGAGCACCCTATACAGAATCACTATGAACGGAACCAGCTGGATGACACTTAACAACAATTTCACTCACCCAGCATAATGTCTTCTGGGTTCAACCATGTTGTGAGATGGTTACAGATTAATCATTATTCTTCAATGTTGTATAATATTCCATTATGTGTGTATGTACCAAAGTTTGTTTAACCATTCTTCTGTTGATGGATATTTAAGTTGTCTCTATCTTTTTGGTATGTCCCTGTAGATAGCATATTTAAGGATCCTGTTTTTTAAATCCATTCTGCTCTTTATATCTTTTGACTACTGCATTTAATTAATTTACATTCAGTGTAATTGTCAATAGGTATGATTTGTTTTCATTTTCATTGTGTGTGTGTGGTAGTGGTGCTGAATTCTTTGCTCCATATAATTTTCTATGCTAAGTACTCTTTGTGAGTTTTCTTTTCATGTTCACTTATGTTCTGTTAATGTTTACGAGATCTTTCTGATTTTACTCCTTTTTAAATTTTGATGTGCCAGTGGATTATTTTTCTCTGAGGTTACCCTGTAATTTATTAACATTTTCCCTGCTTAAAACAGGTTGTTTTATCTTGAAATATACCTGACTTCCTTGCCAATTGGAGGTTCTGTATCTCCGCTATTTCTTCTTTTTGCTTTGTAGCTGACTCCATTATATATTGATATCTCTGGTTCTATATTTTCAGTTTTGTTAAGTTCGTTTTACTTTAAACATTTCTATATTTGGATTGAGTTCTGGGTGATGTTGTCATGTATGGTCATCTCAGGTTATTGTCTACTGTCATTGGTTCTGAGTCCAAAGAACACCCTTTAGCATTTTTTATAAAGTTGGTCTAGTCATTATAAATCCCTTTAATTTCTGTTTATCAGGAAATGTCCTAATTTCACTATCAGAGTTAAGGAACCACTTTTCAGGGTTTATAATTCTTGGTTGGCAGTTTTATGTATCATTCTCTTGCTTTCTTGTCTGCATAGTTTCTGCTATGAAATCTGAGCTTAGTCTGATTGGCTGTCCTTTGTAGTTAACTTGTAGTTTTTCATGAGTCGCTCTCA
>NW_006408692.1:2195338-2197899 GCF_000296735.1 Chrysochloris asiatica | reverse complement strand
TTGTCTTCTTTCAGTATCTGTAGACCCAGATTCTCTGGAGATCTCAGGTGTCTTGGCATCTATCTTTTCCTGGATCTAGGAAACCTTAGAGTGCAGGAACACCAGGTGCAATGGACACTCTCTATTCCTGGCTTTTCTTTTTTGGTTGTTGTAGGTCCCTTTAATCTCTGCTCACTTCTCTCTCCTTTACATTAAAGGTGTTGCAGGCCACCCCCCAGGGGAACTCCCCTTCAGGACTGTCATAGAATTAAGAGTGTTGCATCACACTCTTAATCCTCTTACTGGTTTATCACATCAGTTCACATCATGGGGAATCATGATATTATATAACTGCCACATTACGTCATTACACAACTGCCAAACCACTGAGATTTATGGCCCATCAAAGATGACACATTTGAGCAGGGTGGAGTGGAGGACACAATTCAATCCATGGCACTATCTAAACTACACTTTTCTCATCTGTGAAATTTGGACAAAAAATGGTACCATACTTAATGCCCTTGGGAATATTGGGAAAAAAAGAAGGATATAATATTCTATGTGTCTGGCATTAATGATAGATCAATGGTAGATTAGTCAATTGCTGTTGAGTTAAAAAAATCTAAATGTATAAGGGTAAACAAAGGGGGAAAGGTATATACATTAGTGGCAAAGTTCTGAATATCATATCCAGTTTCATCAGATCTTCCAAATCATCCTTTAAGATCCCTTTTAAGGTCTTTGTATCTTTTTAGCTTTTCTGGAGTCAAGGCTTAAGATGTCAGAATTCCTTCCTCTCCTGATAGTCAAAAGTTGCTATGACAACTGAGTATAAATGAAAGTCCTCTGCGTTACTTATTTATCTGAGGGTGAAGTGCTGCAGTAAGAGAGTAACATGATTGCCACAAACATTGCTTTAGAGCCTTAAGAATGAGCACATGCAAGGGCCATTCTTCTCCCATTCTGGTCAGATTCTTTATTATTTATAATTTGTCCTTTTTCTTTTTCCATGAAGCATTTGAGTTCATTGACAATATTAAAACTCATATCAATTAGAGCAGTTTAAGGGAGATAAATCAGAAGATTAAATACTATTTAGAATTGAAGCAATACATAACTATTATTGTGCATGACAACCTCACATTAGCATCATGCAACAAATTTAACTTCAAGTATTTGGGAAGTCCTGGTGTGGTGCTGTAGGATAAAGCACTGGACCTCAAGGTCGGATTGAAATGCAAAGTCAGTCAGTTCAAACTCACCAGTCACTCCTCGGGAACCCTGTTCAGGGTCGGTATGAGTCAAAACTGACATGACAGCACCTAACAACAACATTTTAGAAGTCAAATTAAAAAGAGAAATATAATGGTCTAAGGAATTCTTAAGAGCCTTTAAATTAATAAAAGGTTCATTTGTTGTTGTTAAGTGACAGTCAAATTGTGTAGAAACCCAGTATGAACAGGGTTTCCTAAGAGTGGCTGGTGAGTTTGAACTACCAATTTTAAGGTTCAAAGTGACCTTGCGATCCATTGCTTATCCTACTGCATCATACTAGGACAGGGAAACTTTGGGAATGATAATGTACTTTGTTACTATACAATGATAATGTTGTTGTTATTAAGTGTCATCAAGTCAGTTCTGATTCACAGGGACCTTGTATAGGGTTTCCGAGGAGCAGCTGGTGAGTTTGAACTTATGGTTCCAACCGACCATGTAGTTGATGCTTATCTTATAGCATCACACCAGGACTCTGCGCAATGATAATAGTGGCTAACATTTGTATACAACTTTATAGTTTATAAGAAGCCCTGGTAATGCAATGATTAAGCATTTGGTCACTAAGCAAAGGTCAGCAGTTTGAACCCACCAGCTGCTCCAAGGAGAAAAATGTGGCAGTCGGCTTCTGTAAAGATTCTAAGGGAAGTTCTCGTCTATCCCATAGGGTCAGTATGAGTCAGAACCAACTTGACAGCCAATTGTTTTTTGCAGTTTATGAAGTACTTACATGCATTACAGAAAGTGGTATTACCACTATTCCATTTTTCCCCAAAACTACTTATGTTAACACTTGAGTTATGAATCTTCATGGAGTCCTGGTGTGGAGCTTTGGGTTAATACGCTGGGCTACAAAGTCAGTCTGAACCACAAGGTCAGCAATTCAAGCTCACCATATGCTCTTCAGAAACCCTATGCAGGGTTGCTATGGGTCCAAACCAACTCTACAGCACTTAACAACAAGTGTAATACACACACACACACATATAATGTATATAGTCATATTGTGAAATATAGCAGTCACAAGGGTATATAAAACAAGTACCTTTTAACAAATAACTATAAACCTAATATTCATGGAATCGATCCAAAATCAAGACGTTTTGATCTCAAGACTCCTTTATGCCCTTAAAAAAATTTGAAGTACTCTAATGGGCTTTTAAGTCCTCTTCACTTTCAGCAAACAAGGTTGTATCATCTGCATATCGCAGGTTGTTAATGAGTCTTCCTCAAATCCTGATGCCATGTTTTTCTTCACAGAACCCAGCTTCTTGGATTATTTGCTCAGCATACAGGTTGAATAA
>NW_006408692.1:2194488-2195045 GCF_000296735.1 Chrysochloris asiatica | reverse complement strand
AGATAGAGTTTCTATTGGCCTTGGTTTTATCTATGTTCAGGGCACTCAATCCGGAAGTAGTTCATGGGGGATCTTGATGGAGCTAGTTTTAGTGTCTATTAGGACCACAGGGAAGCTGGGGTAGGGTAACAGATTAAGCGATGGTCTGGTTCCTCTTCAGGTTTTGTAGGTCTAGAGCATAGCCCACCTGAATCCAGGCACCAAACCATCACACAGAAGTGGTGCAGTTGGCTCCCAAGTCACACTGGTGTGTCCCCCAACCATGTGGCTCTGAACTCCCAGAGAGCAGGATCTGTGCTGGGGGTGGATGAGGGTGGGAAGTGTCCCCCCACCCCCACCTTGGTCACCAGGGGACTGAGGGGGAAAAGAAGAAATCACTCCTTTCCTGTCACACACTGGAATCTGCTCTGCCAGGTCTTCTTCCACTGCCAAAGCTGCTAACAAGATGGTGGAACTGTGTCTGGCCAGCTATTCACCAGTCACTCTCCCTCTGTCACCATCCCTCCTCAGCTTTTCCTCCCAACAAGCACTCCATCCACCTCTCTAACCTTTCTTCT
>NW_006408692.1:2193896-2194388 GCF_000296735.1 Chrysochloris asiatica | reverse complement strand
TATATTTACATTATTATAAATTTTAACTAAGAATTAAGAAAATATTTATTAATTCATGTTAAGATAATAATGTTATTACACATTAACAGATTTTATGAAAAATAGCTACATTTGCTCAAACGAAAATAGTGAGAAGAGTAACATCATTTATTCTGTGTCCCTAAAAATTCTTGAATGTCTATCTTAATAGAAGACAACTGGATTCCTACATTTTCTGCTTTTAGCTTGTTACAGCTATGCCTTGCTTATCAACTATCTTGTCTGACATGTCATAATCATGAAAACTTTGGAAAAATTATCAGGCGGTGCCTCTGATGGTCGAGGCCCCAAGGTACCCCAAGGTGTCGTTGGAATCTGGATTGGGATTGCATTATATATGTAAATTGCTTTGGGCAGTATTGACATTTTCACAATGTCAAGTCTTCCTATCCAGGAACATGGTATATTCTCCCATTTTTGTAAGTCTCTTTTGGTTTCTTTCTTTTTCTTTTT
>NW_006408692.1:2163561-2165406 GCF_000296735.1 Chrysochloris asiatica | reverse complement strand
GAGGGGGAAAGGACTCCTGTGGTTCAATAGGGAATGATTTCTATCAGGTCTGACAGTGAGTGTTGGAAAGGTAAAATGTAAATGTTTGGTACCAAAAGGAGGAGAGTGGCTGATTTTGTAGTCCAGGAGCGGAGATCCCTGGAACAATCAAGGGAGAAAAGCAAAGTGTGAGACCGTGTCTGGAGAAGCAGTGACAATAAGGATGGGGGCAGAGGCAATGACTTGGACAGAAGGAGAGGCTGGGGACTCTGGACTTAGGGAGGGAGAGGGGCTGTGTGCTGGTGGCTGGGGGGCAGGAGTGTGGGGTGTACCCTTTGGGGGTTTGATGATGCATGCAGGGGATTGTGATCATTGCAATGAAACAAAGTACGATAGGATTAATGTAAAGATAATGTTCACCCATGTAAACGATCACATAATTCACAATAAAAACTTAAAAACAAAAGCAAAAACCAGTGCTCTTCCCATCACTGCACAGTCTTCTCTCTCCTCCTCCATAGCTACTAATGCTTGTACCAAATATTTTATTACTTAAATCCAGCATAATTTGTGTGCATTCATTTTTTTCCCCTAATTTTTTTATGTATGTTTACATTTCTTCAATAAAGCACTGGTAAAGTTTTAGATCACTGAGGTTCTGTAAGATAATCACTGGACTGCTAACCACAAGGTTGGCGGGTTGAGCACATCAGTTGCTCTGTGGGAGAAAGATGAGACTTTCTTCTCTGGCAAAGATTTACAGCCACAGAAACCCTAAACAGGGTGGCTAACTCCATAGCACTTAATAACAGCAAATATATGGTTAGAAAAAGAGGACTATTTTAATGGATTTTTCAGATCATTGTGGATATTCTTTGTATTGCACCAGAACTCTACAGGTGGCAATTTTTAAAGGTTACTTGCAATATGGAATCTGAAACCATCTCATACTGTTACATTATAAACAATTGATCTATCTTGCCTTTTGAATGGCTCTCTTACCCATATATGATTTTGTAACATTATACACTGTTCATTTAGAAAGTATTGTTTCACTGACTTATTCAGGTCTTTCAAATGTTGACACATTTCTGAATACAGTATTAAAAAATACCACTTGTTAATATCACTGCCAATCTTACCGCAAAAGTCTTTAATGTTGGTATGTGGTCAAGCGCATGATGGTGTGTACATTTTCTAAAATACTAATTTTAGTATTTTAGAATTTGTCATTGGCAACAAATGTCAGTTTTTTCTTTTTTCTTGAAATGACTGACTCACTTTATTTTTGAGAACATATGTCACAAATACTCAACTTGTTTGTCAGCACTTTTTTTCAAGTAAAATTGCTATTCCATTAAAAAATGGCTGCTTCAGCAACTCAAAAAGATGAACAAGTGTTTTTCTTGAGAAAATCATTGTCTTCTTGGTGTTCAGCAGACGTGCTTCATGTTGTCAAAATGTGGTTTCCTGACCAACAGCATCAATATCACCTGGGAAGTTGTTAGAAAGTACAAATGAAATGGGCCCACTTCAGACTTGAATGAGAAGCTCTGGGAATGAGGTCCAGTGACTGGTGTGTATTCACCCAACCATGTAATTCTGATGCCATCGAAAGTCTGAGAACCACTGTTTCACATGTAGACAATAGTTTTAACCCTGATTGCATGTTGGAATCACCTGTGGAGCTTAAAATCTTCAATGTTTATTTTTTTTTTTTTTCAATGTTTTATTGTGAATTATATGATAGTTTACATGAGAGAACTCTAGTTTTACACTCATTACATCGGACATCATTACATTGCCATGGTTCCAATCCCCTCCATGCATCATCTCCTGACCAAAGGGCATATCCTGGAAGCTCCT
>NW_006408692.1:2161517-2163017 GCF_000296735.1 Chrysochloris asiatica | reverse complement strand
TCCCCATTTGGGTATCCAATGTCCAAGTTGCCCATCTCTGTCCACTCTGTGTGTGGAGGGGATGGGAATGTTTCCTGCTGTAAGGATTTGTCACCTCTTTTGAGTCACTGCATTCGTATGCATAGGTCAAGTTCATCAGATTGAATCAACTCAATCATCTCTCTTTTTTTTTTTTTTAAGCCCCCTCCCCCCTCTTCTTTCTTCTCCTGGTCCCGGTCACATGGGTGTTATCTGCAAGTGTGGGTGTTCTTGTGCACATGCCCTCGCTTCCAATCAGCCGGCAGCTCCAATCTCCACTCAAGTCCTCCGTGGCCACATCACTGACTCGGCCCAGGAGTCCTCGGGTCTCCTCGCACCGCTTGCCAATCAGGTCCCCAACCAGGTCCACAGAAGCCCTCTGAATATTGTGAGGCCTAGTTCGCTGCTTCATTGCTGCCTTTACCCCACTTCTCCCCAACAGTGATGTGTGTGTTTACCAATCTGAGCGTGCATTTCTTCCGAGTCTCAGTTTTGGGAGGGAGCCTATGTTGGTAGGACCCGACCAACTGCCCCAATGTCTCCTAGGGAAGCAGCCCGTTTGTTCCCGTAGTAACAGTCCATCTGTCTCCATTGTATCGTATTTTTCCTGTAGGTCCTGTTTAGTTATTCTTGATCTGTTCATTTTTTCAAAGCTTCTCTGGTACTTCCAAAATGCATCCATGGCCTCTGGCTGTCTTTCTTCACAAGATCTCAGCTATATTGTGTTCTGTGTGGAACAGCAGTCTATGGAAAATAGAGCTCCCTGACAAGTTCCTGGAGTGCTAATATCCAATCTGCTGCTGGCTGGAGAAAAATCAATGTACTTTTAGAATCATTTTCCCATCTTGAATAGTTAGGAAATACCAAATGTTGAACAACAACAACAAAGTCCAGGAGAACTCAAGAATACTTCATATGAGTTAAGCCTCTCTTTTGAGAAACTGGGTATCCTGGAGGATTTGGTGAGGTCTCTACTTTGATAACCGCTGAAGCCCCCTCTTCAGCCATCAGAATTCATAGCCTTCAGTTCTGCAGACTGTCTTAGATCAGCCGTTCTCACCTTGATCAGATTATTCCCATTTTGCAATAAAAGACATATTTTAACTCTCCTTTATCATTGTGGAGGAGCTCTGATGGCATAGTGCTTAAAGCACTTGGTAGCTAACCAAGTTAGCAGTTCAAACCTGCCAGCTGTTCCATGGGCGAACAACATGTCAGTCTACTTCTGTAAAGATTTATAGCTTTGGAAACCCTATGGGGAGTTCTCTTCTGTCCTAGAGATTACTATAAATCAGTATTGACTTGACAGCAGTGGATTTGTTTTTGGTTTTTAATGATACTGAAATGAAATAAATATGAGTATACAAGGCAACTGTCAACACTCATGGAAGCAGCAAACGATGTATTGAATTAGGAAAATCTGCTGCACAAGACCTCTTTAAAGTGTTAAAGAGCAAAGATGTCAGTTTGAAGATTAAGGCG
>NW_006408692.1:2156461-2160587 GCF_000296735.1 Chrysochloris asiatica | reverse complement strand
TCTTTCCTTGCCATATAAAGTTTGTGATCGTTTTTTCCATCTCTTTAAACAATGTTGTTGGACTATGGATTGGGATTGGGTTATATCTGCAGATTGCTTTCCATAGTATTGACATTTTCACAATGTTAAGTCTTCGTATCCATGAGCATGGCATATTCTTTCATGTATGTAAATCTCTTTTGGTTTCTTGTAGTAGTGTTTTGTCATTTTCTTTGTATAGGATTTTTGTTTCTCTAGTTAGATTTATTTCTAAGTATTTCTTCTTTTGGGTGGCAATTGTAAATGGTATGGTTTACCTATTTTCCTTTTCAGAGCTGTCTTTATTAGTATAGGTTTTGCATATCGATCCTCTTCTTTACCATTTTGAATGTCTTTAATTTCCATTTCTTTCCTTATAGCTCTGGGTAAGACTTCCAACATAATATTGAATAGGATTGGTGATAAAGGGCATCCTTGTCTAGAAAGGGAATGATTTCAGTTTCTCTCCTTTAAGAGTGATGTTGGCTGTGGAATTTGTATACATGCTCTTAATTATGTTGTGGAATTCCCCTTCTATTCCTACTTTGATGAATGTGTTTATCAAGAATGGATGTTGAATTTTGTCAGATATCTTTTCTGCATCAATCAATATGATTATTTTGGTTCTTTTCCTTTTTTATTTATATGGGGTTACATTGATTGTTTTTCTAATAGTGAACCATCCTTACATTCCTGGTATGAATCCCACTTGACCATGATGTATTATTTTTTGATATGTTGCTGAATTCTGTTGTCTAGGATTTTGTTAAGAAGTTTTGTATCAATGTTCATGAGGGATATTAGTCTATCATTTTCTTTTTAGTGGTATCCCTCCCTGGTTTTGGTAGGAGAGTTATGCTCCCATCATAAAATGTATTGGAGAGTTTTCCATTCTTTTCTATGTTTTGGAATCGTTTGAGTAAAATTGATGTTAGCTTTTTTCTGCATGTTTAGTAAAATTAATCAATAGAGCAATCTTGGCCTGGACTTTTGTTGAGAGTTATTTAATGGTCTGATCAATGTCTTTTTTGTTATGTTGTTTTTATTAACTGCCGTCAAGTCAGTTCCGACTATAGCAAGCCTGTATAGGGTTTCCGAGGAGTGGCTGGTGAGTTTGAACTGCCAGCCTTGCAGTTCAAACTGACCTTACAGTTCAGTGCATTCTGTTCAAATTGCCTACTTCATTCTTTGTTAGTTTATGTAGTACTGTTTTTATAAAATTTTTTCCATTTCTTCTAGATTTTCAAATTTATTGAAGTCTAGCTCTTCGTAGTAGTGTATTATAGTAATAATACAGCTGTTATTATTTTTATTTCCATTGATTCTGTGTGATGTCATTCATAATGTTTCTTGTGCATGTTATTTGTATCTTCTTCCTCTTGTTAGATTTGCCAATGGATTGTCAGTGTTATTAATACTTTCATAGAGCCAACTTCTTGTCTTGTTGATTCTTTCTATTGTTTTTTTTTTTTGTTTTCTAATTCATTTATTTTTTTATTATTTCATTTCTTCTGGCAACTGTATGCTTACATTGATGGTCTTTTTCTAATTATTGGAGATGTTGTGTTAATGTGTTGATTTTGGTTTTCTTCTCATTGGACGTCTGTGTTTATTGCTTGATTGTCCTCTAAGCACTGCTTTGCTGTGTCCCAAAGGTTTTCTTATGTTGTGTTTTCATTCTCATTCAAATCAAGGATTTTTAAATTTCAGTTTTTATTTGTTTTATTATGCATTATCTTTTAAGCAGGGTGTTATTCAGTTTCTAATTTTATAGCATTGTGATCTCTAAGTAGATGGTTTGAAGTATTTTGATGTTTTAAAATTTATTGAGGCTTGCTTTGTGGCCTAACATATGATCTATTTTGGAGAATGTTCCATGTTCACTGGAAAAGAATGTGTATTGTGTTGTTGCTGGGTTGAGTGCTGTATATAAATCTAAGAGGTAAAGTTGTGTTGTTTAGTTCCTTGGTGTCTTTGTTGAGTTTCTTCTTGGTTGTTCAGCATCGATGGACTCAGGCATAGCAACAATACTGAGGTTGGCCCAGGATCAGGCAGTGTTTCGTTCTGCTGTGCATAGGATCACTATAAGTTGGTACTGACTCAATGGCACCTCACAACAGCAACAACTATAATGAAGGAATTCTGGTGTGGCGTTGTGACTGTGTAATGCGCTGGACTGCAAAGTTGGTTTGAACCACAAGGTTGGTGATTCAAGCTCACCAGCTGCTCCTTGGAAACCCTATACAGGGTTGCTATGGGTTGGAACCAACTCAATGGCACTTAACAACAATAGCTATAATGAAGGAAGCACAATGCCTGGTGGACTTCTTTAGGTTCTGGAGGCAACATATTGCACACCTAGAAATACTATTCTGGCTTATATTCTGGAAGGCTGTAAGCACTGAATGGAACCCAGAGCAGCAAAGCTTTCTGCAGCAGTCAGTATGGAGTTATGGCAAGTCCTCCTGGGAGATCACAATACAGGTCCCTGGGAGTCTGGAGCAAGGTCATGTAATCTTCAGCAGAGAATTTTACTACTTTTAAGAACCAGGGCATGGTAGTGGGTCCTGGTAGAGACAGAAAGCTTGACATGGGTCACCAAGTGGACATGTGTCCAGCACTGCCCAGTATGAACTGAGTTCTGTCAGAAACACCATAAAGTCGATGGGTCCAGCAGCAGGTCATTGTAATATGGAAATGCCATCCAGAATCAAACCCCAGTAGAACTGAGGGCATGAGTAAACTGCATAAGTAGTTCAGCTCCAACACCCACATATCAATTATCATGCATACTTTAGCACCCTTCACTCAGAGTGTGCTGATCACATGGGAGATCATGGGAGAGAACAATATATGTGACCCATTGGAAGTTTCTTAATACTCCTCTGCCCAAGTGTAACTGTGTAAGGACATATGCAGCAATCCCAGCCTGAGAAGTATATAATTACCAATATGCATGTATTTCTCATTAACAACTGAGGGTTTGGGTCACCCTACCAGGTCAACCACCAAGGAGCTGAGGAAAGTGAAATTTGAAAGACAGTGGAGGAAGAGGAAGAGGAAGATGAGTAGTTACAGCCTTGAGACCTACAGTGAAGGGGCTATAGTTTGTCCCAATAACCTTCCTCTTTTAAGCCTTCCCTTTGGAATAAAGGTCTAGAATATTCTTGGGGGAGTTATACCTAGAACATAGGTGGGGAAGAAATGAATCAATATGGAGCCAGGAGTGTTCAGTGATGACCATGGAACACACTGTTCAGATGTTCCTGAGAGGGAAGCTGCTGGCAAGAATAGAAAAGAAAAAAGGACCAAGGAAATCATGAAAAGAATAAGACAAATACATACACATGCTTCTAAAGCTACAGAAATATTAAGAAATGATACATATGAAGAAGATGAAGCAGATGATGAAGATGGAGATGAGACTGGAACTGAAGAGGACTCCATTGATGAAATGCTGTCAAGCACAAATAAATGGCATCAGTGTACCTCTGAAACTCAACATATAAATGAAAAATAATGCCAAGAAAATGCCTTTCAAGCTGACCTATTCTGAAGCAGCTTCTGAGCAAGTAAACACAGAGGCCAGTAAAGCATCTGTAAATAGTGATGTGGCAATTTTCAAACAGAAAAATGTGAAAGGCTTTCTGACTATGACTCAGGCAAAGAGGTCAAAACCATTAACTCAAAAATTCTTATGAAGTTAGACGCTCAAAGAGTCTAAATGAGAGACAACAAGGGTGGATATGTGATCATATCATTGACATTGTAGGCCAAGTGGAGCCACTTCTGCTAAATTCAAATGATATCCCTCCTTACAACCATGAGTAAAACTTAAAAGATGGTGGAAAACTTCACCAAAATCTCCGAACAGCTATGGAGGACAAAAGAAGAAAACTAGTTGCAATGCAACCAGAAATGTGACTAATGTGTTGTTGTTGTTGTTAGGTGCCATTGAGTCGGTACCGACCCATAGCAACCTTATGCACAGCAGAACGAAACACTGCCCATCCTGGGCCAACCTCACTATTGTTGCCACATTTGAGTCCATTGATGCTGCCACTTGGCTAATCCATCTCATAGGGGGTCTTCCTCTTTTCCTCTGACC
>NW_006408692.1:2149303-2152957 GCF_000296735.1 Chrysochloris asiatica | reverse complement strand
GATACCAAAAAAATGAATGTCCACATCTGTATCTCCACGGTTCTGTCAAGCATTCGTGGGTGTTCTAATCCTTCCCCTATTTGGTCTCTCCCAAGATGGCGGCTCCAGGAATATCTGAGCATCTTGAATTAGAAAGCAATGGATTTCTTGCTTCTGCTACAAATTTCCCTAGCTATAAGCCTTCCAATCTTCTAAATATTCCTTTATATGTGGTTCAGAGTTCTAGCACCATCCCCTGAGCCTGCTTGACCTGGTATTCTGTGTTGTTGCTAATGGAAATGGAACTCCTCACTGTAAGTCTACCCAATCCGCCTAATGCATTATGGGAGGTTAATTCATCTTGCTTTCCATACTGGGTCTCAGCTAGCTAATTGTGTCTCCCAAAAGTTCTTAATCTATATCCAACTTTAACCTGGCAAAGAAAATAACAAAATAGTCACCTTAATATATCTCAGACGTTCTGGCTTATTTCATCTTGTTTCTATTCCTTTCCAGGCAAAGGTTTCTGAGTGAAGTGTCTTTTTTGTTTTCCTTTAGGAAAAAAAAAAAAAAAATGAGAGTGAGAAAGAGCAAACCTCCTATATGCAAGGATTGTAGTTAGCTGACAGCCGCCTACTATCACATCTTCGGTATCCTTTTCCAGAAGCCCCCTCACATGCCCCATTCCCCCCTGGACTATTCCCAAACAATGCCTGAGTACAGCACGGATCCTGGAAGAGGACCATATCTGTCCTAATTGGAACCCCTGAAATGGCCATCCTTTGCACTGGGTCTTTTTTTTTGGCCTGGCCAAGATGTTCTCAGAGCTATGTATACTGCAGCTGGAAAGCTCTTCTTATCCAATCCTCTCTTACCCCTCTGTCTTCTCCACTTGTGCCATATCTGTGCTGCAGTCTGAAACTCCCAGTCTGCTGCTTCCTCTTTCCTCAATTCTTCAGTCATCTCCTCTGACACATCCTTTGCATGTCTAATTCATCTTGGTGGCTGCTTCTCTGAAGACCTGGATTGATTATGGTCTCATGTGTTGCAGGATGTCTAGTATCCCTGGCCTTTTCCATATCTGCTGCTAGCATTGTCTACTCAATTTTAAGGTAACTAATAACACCTCTGAGTGTGGTGGTTCTGTACCATAGCACTAGACTGCAAAACACAGGCTGGCAGTTCAAGACCACCAGCTACTCCTCGGGAGAAAGATGAAGCATTCTGCTCACTCAGAAACCCCATACAGGGTCACTATGAGTTGGAGTCAACTCAGCAACACTTAACAAGAACAACACCTCCACAGATTCCCAAAATGCTCTTATTGAGAGCCACTCATTTAAGACATAATCTTTAAGATTATAGAATTTTGTAACTAGAAGAAATCTTGATAAATAAATTAAGGAAAAGTGGAAAAGTTTAATGACTCAGTGAATTAGAAGTATCAAATTGACTATAACTTCAGATTTTGGACACAAGTTAAGAAAATGATCACCTAAAGTAGAGGTTAGAAAAAAAAAACACCAAAAAACTCAGTAGATGGTGAATGAATTTAGCTATCTGTGTAAGTAACTTACCTTTGGAATTGGCTGTAAAGTGTTTTGCTTTACCGAGTAAGGCATTTTCCAATTTTTCATCAAGTCACAAGGACATATTCTCAGAAAGACATTCTTGGAATATGGAGGTATTTAGAGTTAAGAATATCAGTTGTTATTGTTGTTATGTGCCATGGAATCGGTTCCAACTTATAGCGACCCTGTACAGGGTTTCCGAGGCTGTAAATCTTTACAGGAGCAGAAAGACTCATCTTTCTCCTGCGGAACAGCTGGTAGTTTCAAACTGCTGTCCCTGAGGTTTGCAGCCCAATTCATAACCACTATACTACCAGAACTCCTTAAGAATATCAGTAGGCAGTAGATAATAGTCTATAAGAAACAAAACAATAAAAACAAAAATTGCAGTTATTTGGCAGATTACTTTTTCATTTTTAATTCAACAATATTCATTTTACACCTATTAACTGGTTCCCTTACAATGTGTTAATATTGTATCAAGCTTTGAAGATACACTGATAAACAGGACATGCTCCTTTCTCTCAAAGAGAATATTATCTGGATGCATTCTCAATGGAAGTGATGTCACCCCCAAGAGGGTAAAAATCAGTTTTGGGGGCAAAAAAACCCTCTTAGTTATTCACAATAGTTTTAGAGCCACTGCACCTAAACAAATACATGGTTAATTTGTATTGTTAAAATTTCATGGGTGAGGGGAATAAATTAGGGGGGAAACGTATCTAAGAAGGCTCTCCAGGGGATCAGTAATGAAAAAAAGGTTGAGAAGAATGGAATGTTCGGCTCTCAGGCCATATTTGGATTTGGCTGTGTGCCGTAGAGTCGGTTCCAACTCATATAAACTCTCTACAGGGTTTCCAAGACTGTAAATCTGTACGGGAGCAGAACGCTTTATCTTTCTCCCGCGGAACAACTGGTAGTTTCGAACTGCTGAACTTGCGACCCCCAGCACGAATCGTAACCATTATACTACCAGGGTTCCTTCTCAGGCCATATAAGGCCCATGAAATCATTTAGTCTGGCACTGCTGAGGTGACCACAGTTCCTGCCTTCACATTGTTGTTGTTAAGCGCTGTCTAGTCGATTCTGACCCATAGCGACCCTGTGACCCATGGCGACCCTGTACAGGGTTTCTGAGGCTGTAAATCTTTACATTAAGGGTGAATTAATTAAATGGTTGACCAAACAGAGCAGGCTATTTTGTAAGTTGATAATTTTGTATGGCCTGCAAATGATGTTACAAATATCCAAATAACCGTTGGCAGAATAAAGGTTCCTCACCACTAGTCTAAAGGAAGAAAAGAGAAAACAAGAATGAAAAACAAAAGGCAGGAAGACAAGAAAAATAGGATGATGAGAGATAAATAGGAAAGAAGAGATAAGAAAAGAAGGTATGTGACACTTTTAAGTAGACAAAAAATGGTTTTGTCTACCACTGAGCCATATCATACATAAGTTTTTTCCCTGACATTCTAAAATAACAAACTTACTTTTTACTTTATGTCTAGCTTTGGCAAGAAAGTATTAAATGTGAAAAGCAATACAGAAATGTCAACTCTTTATTAAAAGAATTCCCACATCCTAAAAAATACCTTCTTTCTTTTTTTTTTTTTTAAATACCTTATTTCTTGTTCAAGCACCTTAAATGTGCTCACTTTTATTCATTTAAAATTTAAAATTAGTAAAAAATTTCCTGTTGAGTTCATCAAACCCCATGATTCCTCTTAGTTGTACTATGAGTTCTGTTAGCTTCCTGACAATTGAAATGTTCAATTTTGTAGCAATTATCTTTCTGCCACAATAGATAAAACCATTTGTTATTATCTGATAGCTCATCAGATTTTTTTTTTTTTTGCACTTTGCACATGTCCATTTAGACCAGGGGGGTAGGGAACCTATTTTCTGACAAAATTTGTACCGTCATTTATGGGCCATACAAAATTATCAACTTAAAAAGTAGCCTGCTATATTTAGTCAAAGATTTAATTAATTCACTCTTATCATGATGGCTCGGTCAACAACAACACGGAATACCGGGTCAAGAGGACTCATGAGTTGGTGTTGGAACTCTGTAACAAATATAAAGGTATGTTTGGAGGTTCGG
>NW_006408692.1:2148311-2149068 GCF_000296735.1 Chrysochloris asiatica | reverse complement strand
AATATTTACAGGAGCAGACTGCTAAGTTTTTCTCTTGCAGAGCAGCTGGGTGGTTTCAAACCACCAACTTAGTGTTTAGCTATTGCACTATCAGTTTACTTTCTGGTTACCAGTTGGATTTCTCTGCTACCTTGATCTAAAGTGATTTCATTAGCAGACATGAGTATTTCAGTTAATGGAAAGATGCAATATTTACTAGCACTTCTTTTATGGTATAATTAATAGAATAAAATGCATAGCTCTTAAAAGTTCAATATATCCCAATATACCTGTATAGTCACAACTCAAAGCAAAATACAGAACTTTTTCATTACCACTGAAAATTTCCTCATATAGTAAATGTCTTCCCCTGCCCACTGCAATCACTTTAGGGTTTCTACACACAGATTGTGTTTTTTGGATTTCAAATAAATGAAATCACATGTGTGGCAGCTTCGTTTAATTATTTGTGAGATTTATCCCTATTGCTAGGCCTGTTAATAGTTTGTTTCTTTTTATTGCTGAGTTGTATTCCATTGTATGGCTATATAATAACCCATTTGTGCTCCTCTTGATGGACTTTTATGTTGTTTCCAATTTGGGGTTATTATGAATAAGGTTGTTCTATACACGGTCGCTAGGAGTTGGAACTGACTCGATGGTACTTAGTAACATAAACAAAACATTAGTTGTATTGAGGCTTTTTGTGAACTTTGTTTTCATTTTTCTTGGGTAATTAAGAGTGAAATTGTTGGATCACGTTGTTGTTGTTGTTGTT
>NW_006408692.1:2130113-2131457 GCF_000296735.1 Chrysochloris asiatica | reverse complement strand
TCCAGGCTGGTCTGCTTGTCCTTTCTAGTGGGAATGTCCTACCTCAGAAGATTCTGGATGGGGCTCAGGATTCCACCTAAGGTCCTACACACTGCGAAGGCTCTGCAAGAGGTCTATTTCACTGAGCAAGTTGTAGAACCCATTTTAGATATAAAATTTCTTTTTGTATGTTGACCACATATCCTGTGACTTGGTTAAATTAATTTATTAGTTGTAGTAGCTTTTTCATATATTCCAGGATCTTTTCTGTATGTATAATCATGTTGCCATGTTTTTATTCTATAATCTAGCTTCTCAAATTATTTGCTCAGCATATAGATTGAATAAATATAGTGAAAGAATACAACTTGGCACACAACTTTCCTAATTTCAGTCTTCCCTTGTTCTGTTCAAACAACTGCCTCTTGGTCTATGTACAGGTTCCTCATGAGTACTTAATTATTCTGGAATACTCATTCTCCAAAATGTTTTCCATAGCTCGTCATGATCTACATTATCAAAGGCCTTGCATAGTCAATAAAGCACAGGTGAATTCTGTCTGATATTTTCTGCTTTCAGTCGGATCCATCTGATGTTAGAAATTACATCTCTTGTTCCACATCCTCTTCTGAATCTGGCTTGAACCTCTTGCAGTTCCCTGTCACTGTACTGTTGCAGCCATTTAAATTATCTTTAGCAAAATATTGTGTGTGATTTTAATGATATTGTTTGATTAAATGAAGAAAAGTGTGGCATAGGGTTGGAGGAAGACTCATTAGACATTATTATGCTTGGCAAAGTGGAGCTTGGTGAAAAAGAGGAAGTCCCCAATGAGATGGATTGGCAGAGTGGCAGTAGCAATGGGCTGAAAGGTAGCAATGATTGTGAGGTTGGTGCAGGACCAGGCAGTGTTTCGTTCTGTTGTGCATAAGATTGCTGTGAGTCAGTACGGACTTCACAGCACTTAACAGCAATCATGTTGCCTGTGAGTACGACTTACTCATTCTTTCCAGTCTTTTAAAAAATTGACATATAATTCACATACCATAAAACTCACCTTTTAAAAAGTTGATCCTCATTATTCTCACATTTTCTATTTGTGAATCTTGTACTTGCTAAAATTTATTTGTAACTCCAAATTAGTACTTGTCATACTTTCATAGTCATTCATGGATATGAGTGAGTATTGTGCAAAATGGCCAAAACCTTGAGTCAGGTGAAGAACATGCTCTCAGCCCAAACTGAACAAGACTGGTTCAGTATTGGAGCAATATCATGCAGTAGAACTACTGTGAATAATGAGAATCAACTGTAATTCACAAATTTGTACAACTACCACCACTATCTGCATTTCTCAAGCTGGGG
>NW_006408692.1:2120546-2128603 GCF_000296735.1 Chrysochloris asiatica | reverse complement strand
CTGGAGAAGGATGTCATGCTGGGTAAGGGGGAGGGTCAGAGAAAAAGAGGAAGACCCCTAACGAGATGGATTGGCCAGGTGGCATCATTGATGGCGTCAAGTGTGGCAGCGGTAGTGAAGTTGGCCCAGGATTGGACATTGTTTCATTTTGCTGTGCATGGGGTAGCTATGAGTCAGTTCCGACTCGATGGCACCTGACAACAACAACAACAATCACCACTATCTAATTGTAGAACATTTGCACCTCAAAAAGAAACCCCAGTACTTATTAGCAACCATCTCTCCCTCTTCCACACCAGCCCCTGGAAACCACTGATCTACTTTCTGTTCCTATGAATTTTCCTATTTTAGAAAGTTCATATAAATGCAATCATAAAATGAGGGACTTTTACTTAGCGTGTTTTAAAAGTTCATCTAAGTAGTAGAATGTATGGATTAGTACTTCATTTCTTGTCATGCCTGAATTTATTACATTGTATCGATATGCCATATTTTGTTTACCCATTCCTCAATTTAGGGACATGTGGGTTGTTTTCACCTTTTGGCAACTGTGAATATAGTTACTATAAACAAGCAATTACTAGTCTTTGTGTAGACCTGTATCGTTAGTGATTTTAGGTTAATACCTAGGAGTGGAATTGCTGGGTCATATGGTAACTGTTTAATCTTCTGAAAAGCTGTCAGACTGTTTTCCAAAGTGACTGCACCACTTCACAACCCAACTAGCAATGTATGAGAGTTTCCATTTTTCCACACAATAATACTATTTAAAAAATTATAGCCGTTCTAATGGGTAAGTAGTGGTCTCTCATTGTAGTTTGATTTGCATTTCCCAAAAGGATTAATATTTACCACCTTTTTATAAGTTTATTGGCCATTTGTATGTCTTCTTTGGAGAAATATCTGTTCAAATTGCTTGGGCATTTTTAACTGTGTTGTCTTTTTATTGTTGCTTTGTAAGAGTTCTTTCTATATTTAGAACAATAGACCCCTAATCAAGTATATGATTTGCAAATGCTTACTCCCACTATGGAGTCCTGGTGTGGTGCTGTGGGCTAATTCACTGGCAGTTTGAATCACAAGGTCATGGTTCAAGCTTACCAGCTGCTCTTCAGAAACCCTATACAGGGTTGCTATGAGTCAGAACTGACTTCACAGCACTTAACAATAACAACAATTCCCACAATGTGTTATCATTTCATTTTATTGATAATGTTTTTTCAGGAACAAATGTTTTTGACTTTTCATAAAGTCTAATTAATCTGTCTTTTTTCTTTTGATGTTATGAAAGAAACCACCACCTAATCCAAGGTCACAGATGATTATGTTTCTGCTTTACTTCAGGAGGTTTTTTTTGGCGTTTTAAAAAAATTTTTCATTTTTCTTTATTAATCAAAGACATCATAATTATCCACTCGAGTTTCTGAGGAGGTGGCGATAACTTTATTTTAGTTGGATGAAGAGAACCTATCCCTCTCATCATACTGAGACAGGAAGCCTACTGCACTTTGAGGATAACTGGGTGTCCTGGTGTGGCACTGTAGGATCAACACTGGACTGCTAACCACAAGGTCAGTGGTTCAGACCCACCAACTGTTCCTTGAAAACCCTGTACAGGGTTACTATGGGTCAGAATTGACTCGATGGCACTTAACAGCAACAAGCCTTCCTGTGGAATCTTGGTGAGGCGCTGCAGGCTAATGTGCTGGACTGCAGGGTTGGTTTGAACCTCAAGGTTGATGCTTCAAATTTCAAGAGTTTTAATAGTTTTATTTTTTACATTTGGGTCTTTGATCCACTTTGAGTTGATATTTTTATATAGTGTGAGGTAGATATACAACTTCTTCATTTTTATGTATGTAAAAATCCAGCTGTCCCAGTACCATTTGTTGAAAGAGACTGTTCTCCCATTGAGTTATTTTGACATCCTTGTTCAAAGTCATTTATTGTTGTTATTAGGTGCCATTGAGTCAATTACAACTCATAGCTACAGAATGTACAACAGAACAAAGCACTGCTTGATCCTGCACCAATCTCACAATTGTTATGCTTGAGCCCATTGCTGTGCCATTGTGTCAATTCATCTCATTTGAGTCTTCCTCTTCTTCTCTGACACTCCACTTTACCAAGCATGATGTCCTTCTCCAGGGATGGATCCCTTCTGATAATGTATCCCAAGTATGAGAGATAAAGTCTGGTCTTGGCTTCTAAGGAACATTTTGGCTGTACTTCTTCCAAAACAGATTTGTTTGTTCTTCTGGCAGTCCATGGTACTTTTAATATTCTTCTCCAATACCACAACTCAAATTCATCAATTCTTCTGTGGTCTTTATTCATTGTCCAACTTTCACATGCATATGAGGTTGTTGAAAATACCATGGGTTGGATCAGGTGCACCTTAGTCCTCAAGCTGGCATCTTTGCTGTTGAACACTTTAAAAAAATCTTGTGCAGTAGATCTGCCTAATGCAATATGTCATTTGATTTCTTGACTGCTGCTTCCATGAGTGTTGACAGTGGATCCAAAGAAAAATGAAGTCTTTGACAACTTCAATCCCTTCTCCATTTATCATGATGTTATTTATTGGTCCTGTGGTGGGAATTTTTGTTTTCTTTACATTGAGGTAAAACCCATACATCAAAGACTGTGGTCTTTGATCTTCATCAATAAGTATTTTAAGTCCCTTCAGCAAGCAATGTTTTTATCATCTGCCTATCGCAGATTTTTAGTGAGTCTTCCTCCAATCTGATATCATCTTTTTCATGTAATTCAACATCTGTAAGTATTTGCTTAGCATACTGATTGAACAAATATGGTGAAAGAATACAACCTTGGCACACAACTTTCCTGATTTTAAACCATTCAGTGACTGCTTGTTCTGTTTGAATGACTGCCTCTTGATCTAGGTGTAGGTGTCTCATGAACATAGTTGTTTCAGAGTACTCATTATTCTATGCAATATTGTCCATAGCTTGTCATGATCCACACAATCGAAAGCCCTTGTGTAGTCAATAAAGCACAGGAAAACATCTTTCTGGAATTCTCTGCTTTCTGCCAAGATCCATATCCGTCATTTTGCATCCTCTTCTGAATATGGGTTGGACCTGTGGCAGATTCCTGTCAATGTACTGTTGCAGCCATTTTTAATTACCTTAGCAAAATTTTACTTGCATGTGATATTAATAATATTTTCCAATGATTTCCGCATTCTGTTGCATCACTTCTCTTTGGAATGGGCACATATACAGATCTCTTTCATTCTGTTGGGTTGTCTTCCAAATTTCTTGGCAATATTTTCCCCATAGAATTCTTTAGTATTTCAAGTTGAGCCTTGCATTTTTTCTATAGTTCTTTCAACTTGAGAAATGCAGAGTGTGTTCCTCCCTTTTGGTTTTCTAACACTAGGTCTTTTCACATTTCATTATAATACCTGACTTTGTCTTCTTGAGTTGACCCTTGAAATCTTCTGTTTAGCTCTTTTATAACCTTATTTGTTTCATTTGCTTTAGCATCTCTACACTGAAGAGCAAGTTTCAGAGTCTCTTCTGATGTCCATTTTAGTCTTTTCCTTCTTTCTTTCTTGTCTTCTTAATGGCCTTTTGCTTTCTCACTCTATGATGTTTTTGATGTCATCCCACAATTCTTCTGGTCTTTAGTCATTAGTGTCTGGTCCACCAAATCTGTTCTTGAGATGATCTCTAAACTGAGACATGTTCAAGATCATATTTTGGCTTTTGTGGACTTGTTTTAATTTTCTTCAGTTTTGACTGATATGGAGATTTTCCACTGTATCTTTCCACAGATATAGTCAATTTGATTTCTATGCCTTCCATCTGGTGAGGTCCATGCCATCTTTTATGTTGTTTAAAAAAGGTAACTGCAGTGAAGAAGTCATTGGTCTTGTAAAGTTCAGTCATGCAATCTTCAGCATCATTTGTGTCATGGAGGCCATATTTTCCATCTACTGATCTTTCCTCTTTGTTTGCAACTTTTGCATCCCAATCTCCAGTAATTATGAATACATCTTGATTGCATGTTTGATCAATTTCAGACTGACAAAGTTGGTAGAATTCTTCAGTTTCATCATCACTGGCTTTAATAGATGGTGCATAAATTTGAATACTAGTGATATTAACTGGTCTTCCTTGTAGGCATACAGCACCTTGAAATGTTCTTTTTGATGATGAATGTGATACCATTTGTCTTCAATTTGTTATTCTTGGCATAGTAAACTATGCAATTTTCAGATTAAAAATTACAAATACCAGTCCATTTCAGATAACTAGTGCATAAGACATGTGTTCCATTTCATTTTTGACAACTTCCAATTTTCCTAGATTTGTACTTTGTACATTCTATGTTCTGATGATCTGTTTCTCCTCCTTTTGAGTTGTGCCCCATCAGGAAATAAAGGTCCCCAAATTTTACTCTATTCATATCATCATGGTCAACTCTACTTTGAGGAGGCAGCTATTCTTTGGTTGTATTTTGAGTGCCTTCCAACCTGAGGGGTCATTTCCCGGCACTATATCTGTCAATATTCTGGTGCTGTGTTCCACTGCTAGTCACAAGTTTTTCAGTGGCTAAATATTTGGAAATCTGCCTCTCCTTCTTCCTGGTCTTACTTATGTCTTCATATTCAGCTGAAACTTGTTGATCTTGGTGAACCTGCCGGCATTCAAAATACCAATGGCATAGCTTCCAGTATCACAGCAACACACAAGTCACCACAGTATGACAAACTGACAGATGAGTCGTGATATTTGACTGTAGAAGTGTTTATTTCTGGGATTTCAATTATATTCCATTGATTTATTTATCTATCATGTCAGTTTAAACACTGTCTTGATTACTGCAGCTATGTACTAAGTTTTAAAATTAAAAAGTGGGAATCTTTCCAATTTATGCTGTTTCTTATTCTCCTGCTTTATTGTAACGGTTGTTGTTACATGCCATCAAGTTGGTTCTGACTCATAGCAACCCTGTATAGGTTTTCTGAGGAGCTGTCAGTGGGTTTGAACTGCCAACCTTGTCATTAGCAGTCCAGTGCTGATCCTACAGTATCACATCATGAGTCGATTTAGGGCTTTCAAAATAATCCCAGATAGATGATGTGAGAACAGACATTCTTGCCTTACCTTGTTCCTGATATTAAAGGAAAAAATATATAATATTCACCATTATGTTTTTCAAACGTGAGCAGACTGAGGAAGTTCTTTCCTATTCATAGTTTGTTGAGTTAAATTTTAAAAATTCTATTAATGTTGTAAATTAATACTAACTTTCCTTATCATTGACATATTATTACCTAGACATTTGCTCTGCAAGGTCAGCAGTTCAAGCTTACCAGCTGCTCCTCGAAAACCCTATGTAGGGTTTCTATGGGTCAGAACCAACTCAAGAGCACTTCACAACAACATATTGCAAGGATTAATTCACTAAATTTGAAAATTGTTGTTGCCATTGTTGCCAATCCATCTTGTTGGGGATCTTCTTTTTCGCTGACTCTCCACTTTACCAAACGTGATGTTTGGTAAATCTCATGTTTACCTGACAACTTGCTCAAAGAATGAGAGAAGGAGTCTCACCATCCTGGCTTCTAAAGAACATTCTGTTTGTTCTTTTGGCAGTCCATGGTACTTTTAATAGTCTCTGCCAACACCACAATTCAAATGCATTGATTCTTTTATAGTCTTCCTTATTCACTGCCCAACTTTCACATGCATATAAGGCTACTGAAAATACTATGGCTTGGGTCAGATGCATCTAAGTCCTCAAACTGGTATCTTTCATCTTGAACACTTTAAAGAGGTTTTGTACAGCAGATTTACCCAATGTCATTTGATTTCTTGACTGCTGCTTCCATGAGTGTTGATTGTAGATCGATTGAAGCAAAATGAAGTCTCTGACAACTTCAATCATTTCTTCATTTATCATGATGCTATTTATTTGTCCAGTTGTGAGGATTTTTGATTTCTTTACATTGAGGTACAATCCATTTTGAAGGCTATAGGCTTTGATCTTCATCAGTAAGCATTTTAAGTCCTTTTTGCTTTCAGCAAACAAGTTTGTGTTGTCTGCATTGTAGGTTGTTAATGAGTCTTCCTCAAATCTTGATAGCATGTTCTCCTTTATGTAATCCAGCTTCTCAGATTACTTGGTCAGCATGCAAATTGAATATGTATGGTGCACACCTTTACTTTTTTGAAACCATTCCGTATTTCCTTGTTCTATTGTAACAACTGCCTCTTGGTCTGTGTACAGGTTCCTCATGAACACAATGAAGTGTTCTCACATATTTATTTATTCCTTGCAATATTATCCATAGTTTGTCATGACCCACACAGGTCAAATGCCTTTGCATAATCAATAAGTAACGTCTTTTTGGTATTCTCTGCTTTCAGTCAATATCCATCTGATATTCACCAATGTCATTTTTGCTCTTGAACACTTTAAGAGGTCTTTTGCAGCTGATTTATCCAGTGTAATAAGTCCCTAGATTTGACTGCTGTTTCCATGAGTGTTGGCTGTAGATGCAAGTACAATGAAATCCTTGATAACTACACCTTTTCTCCATTGTTTTTTATTGGTTCATCTATGAGAATTTTTGTTTTCTTTACGTTGAGGTGCATTCCATATTGAAGGCTGTAGTCTGTGATGTTAATAGTTGAGTTCCTCAAGTCCTTTTCTCTTTCAGCAAGCAAGGTTCTGTCATCTGTGTATTACAGATTGCTAGTGAGATTTCCTTCAATACTGATGCCACATTCTTTTGTACAGTCCAGCTTTTCAAATTAAATTCTCAGCATACAGAATGATTAAGTATGGTGAAAGGACACAGCACTTTTCCTCATTTTAAACCATTCAGTATCTCCTTGTTCTGTTAAAATGATTGCTTCTTGGTCTATGTAGAGGTTTTGCTTAGGTGCTGTGAGTTGCTTCTGCCTCATATTGAACCTATGCACAACAGAATGAAATACTGCCCAGTCTCACCATCCTTGCTTCTAAGGAACATTCTGGTTGCACTTCTTCCAAGATAGATTTGTTTTCTTCCTCTGGCAGTCTATGGTACTTTTAATATTCTTCTCCACCACCATAACTCAAATGCATTGATTTTTCTATGGTCTTTTTTATTCATTGTCCAACTTTCACATGCTAATGAGGTGAATGAAAATACCGTGGTCAGCTGTATCTTCATCCCAAACTGTTATCTTTTGCAGCAGATTTGCCTAATGCAATGTGTTGATTCCTTTACTACGTGGATCCAAGAGAACTCTTTGACACTTCAGCTTTTTCTCCATTTATCATGATGTTACTTACTGGTCTTGTGTTGAAGTATTTGTTTTCTTTACATTGAGGTACAAGCCATACTAAAGACTATAGTTTTTTAACTTCATCAGTATTTTTAAATCCTCTTCATTTTCAGCAAGCAAGGTTGTATCATCTGCGTATCTGCTTCCAGCATTAAAGTTGTAAATAAATATTCCTCCTATCCTGATACCATGTTCTTTTTCATATAATCCATCTTCTCAGATTATTTGCTCAGCATACAGATTAAGTATGGTAAAGGATACAATCCTGTTGCACACCTTTTCTGATTTTAAACCATTCAGTATCCCTTTAATGACTGCCTCTTGGTCTATGTATAGGTTCCTCAAGATCACAATGAAGTATTCAGGAATATCCATTCTTTGCAATTTCATTTATACTTTGTTATGATTCACATAGTTGAATGCCTTTGCATGGTCAAAAAAGCACACGTTAACAGCTCTCTGGTATTCTTTGTGTTTATCCAAGATCTAATTGAAGTCAGCAGTATTATCCCTAATTCCATGCCCTCTCCTGTAGTGAGCTTGAATTTCTGGTAGTTAGGTTGATACAGTGTTACAACTGTTTTTAATGATGTTCAGCAAAATTTACTTGTATGTAATATTAAATGTCCTCTTCACTTTCAGCAAGCAAGTGAAGAGGACTTGAAACATTTACTTTAGAAGATCAAAGAGCACAGCCTTCGATATGGATTACATCTCAATGTCAAGAAAACAAAAATCCTCACCACT
>NW_006408692.1:2108849-2119966 GCF_000296735.1 Chrysochloris asiatica | reverse complement strand
GCATGGGGTCGCTATGAGTTGGTTCTGACTCGATGGCACCTGACAACAACAACAATATTAACTGTATTGTTCAATGATGTTCTCATTCTGTTGGGTCACTTTTCTTTGGAATGGGCACAAATATGAATCTTGTACAATCAATTGGCAAGGTAACCATCTTCCAAATTTCATGGCATAGATGAGTGAGCAACTATGGGGTTGCATCGGTTTGTTGAAAGCTTTCGTTTTCTGTCAATTCCTGTAGACTTTTTTCACAAATGTTTTCAGTGCAGTTTAGATTTCTTCCTTCAATACCATTGGTTCCTGATCACATGCTACCTCTTGAAATGGTTGAACATAGCCTTTTATTTATTTTTTTTAGTATAGTGACTCTGTGTAGTCCTTCCATCTTCTATTTATGTAGAGATTTTAAATGAACACAGTTTAGTGCTATGGAATTCCCAGTCTTCAAGGCCTTGTTGTGATCCACACAGCTGAATACCTTTGCATAGGAACTACAACACAAGTAAATATCTTCCTGGTATTTTCTGCTTTCAGCCAAGATACACTTAAAGTTTGCAATGATCTATGGCCTCTTCTGAATCCAGCTTGAATTTTGGCAGCTCCCTGTCAATATTCTGCTGCAACTGTTTTTTTGTTGTTTATTTTTGAAATTATCTTCAGAAAAAATTTTAATTGCATGTGATATTGATGATGGTGGTGGTGCTTGCATGCTGTGAAGTAGGTTTTAACTCACAGAGACCCTGGATTGGGTTTTTGAGACTGTAATCTTTATGAGAGCAGAAAGCCTTATTGTTCTCCTTTGGAGCACCTCCAAGTTTCAAACTACTGAAATGTGATCAGCAGGCTAACTCATATCCCACTATGCTACATGGCTCCTTGATATTAATGATATTGTTTGATAATTTCACTATTCCTCCAGTTGGTTGGCCAGGTTACTTTCTAATTTCTTAGCATAGGTTCTTCCAGTACAGCATCAATTTGTTGAAATATTGTAGTTGGTATTCTGTTAATTCTTAGAGCCTTGTGGGTTTTTTTTTCCTAATGCTTTCAGGGCAGTTTAGAATTCTTCCTTTAATTTCACTGTTTTTTGGAAACTTCTTGAAATGGTTGAATGTTGACAATTCTTCTTTTGATGCTTCTGTTGTTCATTTTTTTGCACATGTTGTTGCTGTTAACATTGTCCAGTTGATTCTGACTCATAGCAACTTTGTATAAGGTTTCCAAGTAGCTACTGGTGGGTTTGAACCACCGACCTTGAACCACAACAGTTAGCAGTTCAGTGCTTATCTATAGCACTACACCAGAATTCCATTGCCCATAGAACTCTTCAATATTGCAACTTGAGGTTTGAATATTTTGTTTAGTTCTTTCAGAATGAGCAATGCTGAATGTGTTCTTCCTTTTTAGGTTTTCAAGTTCCAAGTCTTTGCATCAACCACTAAAGCCAGTGATGATGAAATTGAAAATTCTACCAACTTCTTCAGTCTGAAACTGATCAAACACGTAATCAAGATGTATTGATCATTACTGGCAATTGGAATGCAAAGGTTGTAAACAAAACGTATCAGTAGTTGGAAAATATGGCCTTGTTGAGATAAATGATGCTTGTGATTGTATGATGAGAATTTTGCAAGACCAATGACTTCTTCAATGTAAATACCTTTTTTAAAATAACCTAAAAGACTATATACATGGACCTTACCAGATGAAATACACAGAAATCAAATTGAATACATCTGTGGAAAGAGACAGTGCAAAAGCGCCATAGCATCAACAAAAACAAAGCCCGGGACAGACTGTGGAACAGACCATCAATGGCTCATATGCAACTTCAGGCTAAAGCTGCAGAAAATTACAACAACTCCACAAGAACCAAAATATGAACATATCCCACCTGAATTTAGAGATCATCTGTCAGAACACATGCATTAGACACTAAAGACTGAAGAATAGAAGACATCAAGAACATTATACAGGAAGAAAGCAAAAGGTCATCAAAGAAAGAAGGAAAAGACCAAAATGGATATCAGAAGAAACTCTGAAACTTGCTCTCCAGTGTAGAGATGCTAAAGCAAATGGAAGAAATGAGGTAAAAGAGCTGAATAGAAAGTTTCCAAGGTCAGCTCAAGAAGATAGTCAAACATTATAACGAAATGTGTAAAGACCTGGAGTTAGTAAACAAAAGGTAAGAACATACTCAGTATTCCTCAAGCTGAGGGAACTGAAGAAAAAAATCAAGCTTCGACTTGTACTACTGAAGTATTCTATGGGTAAAACACTGAATGATGCAGGAAGCATCAAAAGAAGATGGAAGGATTACACAGATTCAATGTACCAGAATGACATGATTCATGTTCAACCATTTGAAGAAGTAGCATATGATCAAGAGCCAATGAAACTGAAGGAAGAAGTCCAAGGCATTGATTGGTGAGGAACTAAATTCCAGGAATTGATGGAATACATACTGAAATCTTTCAACAAAGGGATGGAGCACTGGAGGCAATCATTCATCTATGCCAAGAAATTTGGAAGACAACTACCTGGCCAACTGATTGGAAAGATTCATATTTGTGACTATTCCAAAGAGAGATTGGAAAGATTCATATTGTGACTATTCCAAAGAGAGGTGACCCAATGGATTGCGGAAATCATCAGAGAGTATCATTACTATTCCATACAAGCAAAATTTTGCTAAAGATAATTGAGCTTCCAGAAGTTTAAGCTGGATTCAGAAGAGGACTCGGAACGAGGGATATCATTGCTGATGTTAGATGGATCTTGGCTGAAGGCAGAGAATACTAGAAAGGCATTTACCTGTGCTTTACTGACTATTCAAAGGCTTTAGGTTGTATAGATCATGACAAACATCTATGGACAGCATTGCGGAGAATGAATATTCCAGAACACTTCATTGTTCTCATAAGGAGTTGTTCAAATAGAACATGGGGACACTGAATGGTTTAAAATTAGGAAAGGTATACGCCAGGGTTGTATTCTTTCACCATATTTACTCAATCTGTATGCTGAGCAAATATTCCAAGAAGCTGGAATCAGAATTGGAAGACGACACATTCACAACCTGTGATATGCAGATAATACAACCTTGCTTATTGAAAAGGAAGAGGACTTAAAACATTTACTGATAAAGCTCAAAGACCACAGCCCTTGGTATAGGTTGCACCTCAGTGTAAACAAAATAAAAATCCTCACCACTGGACCAATGGATAACATCATGATAAATGGAGAAAGGATTGATGTTGTCAAGGACTTTTGATTGGTTCCTTTTTCATTTCATCCAATCATAACTGGAGCCGGAACATGTTAAATTTGGGGATAAGTTGTGCCAGACAATGTGGTGAGAATAAAAACCATGGTACTAAATGTAAGGTGAGGAGGAGGTCTTCCAAGGGACTTTAAAAAGTTCTTGGAAAATGGAATGAAAAGGGGTTTTTTCCCCCACAAACTTTTTGATCCCACTATTTTAGTGGTGTGAACCACAAGTTCAGTGGTTCGAATCCACCAGCCTCTCTGTGGGAGAAAAAAGACTTTCTGCTCCCTCCAAGATTTAAAACCTAGGAAATCCTATACAGGGTCGCTGAATGGGAACCCACTCCATAGCAGTTAACATCAACCTATTTTGAAAGGTTGAAAATCTTATTTCCAGCCTCGGCACACTAGTTTATATTTTCAAAATCTAGTGTTCTCTCTTCCAACTCTAGTTTACCACCTGATTCACACTGTTACCCAGAGCAGGTCAAGGAGAGGTTAGGAGCAGAAGGTGTGGCGGCAGGGAGGGACTCTCTTCTGGGCCCTTGGTCCTGACCTGGGCACTTCCTCCAGGTCAGAAGAGCCTACTCATGGGCTGATAGGACCCTATCCATCAGCAGCCACGGGCTCGACAGCACGCAGGCAGAACAACCATCCACCCCTTGAAGAACGAAGAGTGGGCGAACAGCGGTAAGAGAGAAGCAGAGGTCCCAAAGGGTTTGAAAAGACTCCAGAGACACTAGGATGGGCGGTGGAGAGGGAGACTGGTTTCCTCCCCAACCAAGAGCGTCACTCCGGCCCCTTGAGGCTCGGGGGTGGGGGTTGTCTCGGCTTCTCCCAGTGCCCTCCGAGAAGGATCTCCGGACACTCTAGCTCCCACCTCCACCGCCGCCGCCCGCTCCAGTCTGGACTCTGTTTCCCCCTCCCTCTAACGGCTCCCTGACATCGGCAGGCGTCGGCGGCGTCGGTGACGTTGACATATGGGCGGGACTTCCTGTTTCGCGCGCGCCCCCCGGGCTTTTAGACTGAGCTCGCTCCGCTGGGCTTGAGGTGCGGCGGGCGGCAAGCTCGGGGGGTGGCGTCTTGGCCCGGACTCCGTGCCGGGTCTGGCCCTGCACTTCTGCGGAGGTCTTTCCACCGGGAAGAAGTCGGGGCTTTTCTCCGCTCCGCCTCTCCACCCTCGGAGCCCTCCGGGACAGCTCTGAGATTTCCCCAGAGTCCAGAGCCCGAGGGGCCCGTTCAGCTCTCGGGTTCCCGCTCCTCCTCTTCAGTCTGGGTCGTGAGCGGCCGCCGGGACCAATATCCCAGGTGTAGGGCCGTCGCTTGTAGCCCCAATGCCTGGGCGAGAAGAGTGGAGCGTGTCCAGGTGGTTGGAGCTGTGGAAGTGTCCCCCGGAGGCCAGTGAGGCCAGAACAGCAGGCAAGGTTAAGTTTTAAGTGCTTTGGGTGCAGGACTGATGGGAGTCTGGTACGTAACCTTTCTGTCTCGGGATGCTAGCCTCTCCGTAGTTTGTAAAACCCGTGTTTGGTGGGTTTTAAATTTTATTTTTATTTGTGTGTGTGTTCTTCGTTCTGTTTTTTTTTTAATTTTTAATTTTTCTTAAAATGATTGGAGCACGAGTTAGAAAAGTAGTCTGTACCGCAGGTTTTGTAGCTAATGAAGTGCACGTGAAACTCTTTCTGGAGCTTGTTGATTCACGTTCCGTTGTAATCAACAAATGATGGTAAATGTATGGTTTTAATTTGTCATGGAAAAGCCATATGGCCTTGAAGACGGTGTTACCAGTGATGTTAAGATGTTGGCTGTCTAAAAACTGCAAGTGTAATATATGCCGGGTTTAAATTAATACTTTGGCAAACGTGTCCAACTTTTCATCACGTTAAAAGGGCACTTTGCTCTTAAGAAATGCCCAGTGCCAAATATTTTTAAAGCCTTTGGTCACATTAGTTGTAGTGATGAAGCGATTTCCATAAAATCTTAATAGCTATCTATGTCTAAGGAGAGACTTGCGCTGAATTTTATTTTCCATCTGAAATGGTTCATAATATGTTCAGGTTATCTGCCCAAAATACTTGAGTAGTTGTAGAGCGGAGAAGGTTGTTGAAGCAATGCTGCTGTTGCCAAGCAACATCTCCGTAAACAAGTCCAATATTCAGTTAGAATATAATTGAAAGTACGTGTCCTACAATTAGTTGGATTCAGAATCCTCTAAATTCCTAAGTTTAGCTTGTAGGTAGGTGGCTACAGTTTACTGTTTGCAAGGCTTGACTTTAAGCACATTATGTTTAGAATTCTTCTGATGCTTTACATTTTTCAGTGTCATATAGGACTCTACTGAGACTTGCATATGCGTTTAAGGTGCTTTTTGCTTATTTCAAACAAAGTATGCTGGATATTTCCCTTTAAGTATTATTTTTGCTAACCAGAAGAAATATGTAAGCTGTATTCAGGAATATTCTAAAACAATTTGTTGTTATTAGGTGTCGGTTGTGGCGACCTTTGGCACAACAGAATGAAACCCTGCCTGACCCTGTGCCATCCCCACGATTGTTATGTTTGAGCCTATCAAATAGTTTACAGTTTCATCAGGCCTTGGGTATTGAAACACTGATTATCAACAGGTAGTTTTTAAGCCTTGGTTTAACCAATAAATGTAAGTCAGTGTTCAGAGCATGTAAAAAATTATCTTTTGAATGCAGTAACCTTTCAAATAAGAAAGTAGATCATGCAGTTAGACACGTTGGGACTGTGAGAATGACTCTTTGACTCAAACTACTAATAATTGGAATTGAAACTTGAAGTGTGGTGCTCTTTATATCATATCCGTACTACTCTGCTAGAATAAGGCAAGTAGACTTTTAGTTCTTTCCCCCTTTTCCTTTGCCATATGCTGATATTGAAGTAATGAACTAGTCAGTATTTAGGCAAAACTAGTATTGTTAAATGCTGTCGAGTCACTTCCAACTCACAGTGACCTTGTATAGGATTTCTAAGGGCCAAGTGGTAGGCTTGAACTGCCCACCTTGTGGTTCACAGCCCAGTGCTGATCTGATAGCTTCATACCAGGAGTCCATTTATGTAATCACGATGCACTCTTTAAAATTAATACTATCCCAACAGGAAGGTCAAAATTTAGAGAGAGTTTTCCATGGACAGCTCACATTTCTGCATGTCATGTGAGCAGAGACATGGACTATCTTCATTTCAAACTCTTTTCAAGAATGTTTGTGTAGTGAAACAGCCATGGAAGATACAGGAAATAACCTCATGGAATAAAGAGGCAGATTTGTTTGCTGTCTATTATATAAGATTCATATTACCTAAGTTCAGGATGAAGGAAATTCAGGGATGATTTGTGTCATAGAAATACTTAGTAAACTATTAGAAGTCAGAATTAATGCCACTGTTGTTGAGTGCCGTTGAGTTGATTCTGACCCGTAGCGACCCTGTATAGGGTTTCCAAGGAGCAGCTGGTGAGCCTAAACTACCAAACTGGCAGTTCAAATGACTTTGCAGTCTGAAGCATTAACCTACAGCGCCACACCAGGACTCCATAAAGTTCTAATTCGAGGAGCTTGTTAAGTGCTATTGAGTTGATTCCCACTCATAACGACCCTGTTTAGGGTTTCCAAGGAGTGACTTGTGGGATCAAACCACCAACCTTTTGGTTAGCAAGTCCAGTGCTTATTCTACAGCGCTATGACGGGAGCTTTTCAAAATGGAATTTTAATGAAAAGATTAGTGAGCTGTCAGTATTGTTTCTCTCTCTCTCTCTCTCTTTTTTTGTATTTTCTATACACTCCCTGTTTGCTTCAAATAAATGAGTTTTGTTTTAACTGTCATACATAATAGATTGAGTAAGTTTTTTCAAATTGTCTAGTTTATGTTTACTTTTCAAGGAGCTCTGGTAGCGTAGTGGTTACGAATCGGGCTGCGAACCATAAGGTCAGCAGTTCGAAACTACCAGCTGCTCCGCGGGAGAAAGATGAGGCTTTCTACTCCCGTAAGGATTTACACCCTCGGAAACCCTGTACAGGGTCGCTATGGGTCGGAACCGACTCGAAGGCACTTAACAACAACATGTATACTTTTCAGGAATGTATATGTGTATGTAAAAGATTTTGGAGGTACTCATTCCTACTTATTGAGGTTCACATTTCTTAACCTAAACTCTTTGAAAGTTCCTCTGAACCTGTGTTACCAGGTTTATGTTCTGTTTGGAAAAACGAGGCTCTGGTCAGGCTTGTTTTTTTCACTACCTTCTAAAATCCTTTTCATGCCATTCTTTATGCCCTTCTACCTGCCTGGTCTGATTTCTTCCCTACTTCCTTAAAATCGAAAATGTTCCCTTTCTTAATAGTTCACCTCCATCAGGATCTCTGAAATCTTAAGTATTTGTCAGTCATACTTATTTGATACTTCATGTTTTATTTATTTATTAATATTTGTCTTGTTTTCCCAATTAGATTGTAAGCTTCTTAAGGGCAGGGCACCAGATCTCAATGAACTGTATGTTTCCTTAGTTTCTTCCAAATAGGAATTGCCAAATAAAATGTTTCTTAAAGATTACAAAGGTACATTTCTACTACCCGCCCCCCCCCCCCGCCTTTTCTTAGTACACTGGAAGTAAAAGAATATTGGTGAAAGAAGAATAAATGAAGCATAACTTTAAACCATAAGAAAAGGGATTAAAGGTGGGGATGGTGGGAATTCATTGGCATCAGAAGGCAAGCTTCTGTTCCTAGAAAGTCAGTGTTTTAAGAGTTTCCCATGACAGCATCTGCAGTAGGGACTCCCTTGGGAATGCTGGCACTACTCCCAAGTGGGCTTGAGGAGTTTGGTCAATTTCCTGGTTCTTCTTTAGTAGAATCTTAGTGTTAAACATCTCAATCAGTATTTCTTTCCCTTCCTTCCTCTTTTCCATCTTTCTTTTCTCCCACTCCCTCCTTCTTCCCTTCCTCTCATGCTTGTCTTCTCAGTTCCTCACCTAACCTCTTTCCATCATTTTGACCTGGTCAATACTTAATATCTGAAATTTTGTCCATACGTTTATTGGATTTTCTTCAATGAGCAATTCTTTAAAGTACATTTTTCTACCAGGTCTGCCCATTTTGTGTCATGGAGAGATCATGACTGTCAAGTCTAATCTTTCTTTTGAGTGTAGCTTAGCTATAGTCCTGGTGTGGCATTGTGGGATAAAGCACTGGACCACAAACTGTAAGGTTGTCAGCTCAGACTCAGTTGCTCCTTGGAAGCCTTAGACAGGGTCGCTATGAATTGGAACTGACTCGTGGCACTTGAATAGTTGAAGAAGGTGCCTGGTGGTGCAGTGGGTTAAATGTTGGACTCCTAACCAAAAAGGTGGTAGTTGGTGATTCAAACCCACCAGCCGTTCTGTGGAAGAAAGATGGAGTAGTTTGTTTCCTTAAAGATTTGCAGCTTGGAAACCTTTTACAGCAGTTTTACTCTGTCTATAGGGTTGCTGTAGGTCAGACTTAGGTTGATTGCAGTGGGTTTGGTGTACAGTCCAAGATGAAAGAAATTAAGAAAGTCAGGAAATGCCCAGTTATTTCTTTTCTGTAAATTGTCACTTCAGTTGTTTTGAATGAGGAAGCTAAAATTCACCATTCTCCTTTGGAGTCATTCTCTAGATATGTCTTTCTTTAAAAGTTCCAGGTAAATATTATAGGCTTGCTATAAAGCCTATATCTGATGCTTATAAAAAAAGAGTTTACATCAGTTGAAGGTGGTATAAAAAAGAGAAGTTGTCTGAGTATACTTGTATAAATCTTGGTTTGATTCAGTTGTTTCTTAGTGAGCTTGCCATCCTAGCTTCTGAGTTGTTGCCCAGTAACACAATTGCAGTATAACATAGCAACCATTGAAAACAGAAGCACTTGACTACAGGGCTTTTCTTGATGAAGGTGCAGACAGAACTGTATCTCTAGTGTTCACAGTCAACCAAATCACCTTTTGGTGTTTGGCAGACATTTGAGATCTACTTAAGCTCAAAGATCTACATTATGCTCTTGAATATATTTTTTATAATGATGACAGGCTGTAACTCTACATGGTTTTCGCATCAAAATGTGCAATAAACATGAATTGCAGTGTGTGAGAAAGGCATCTAAAAGACTGATTCATTTAAAGACTGGCCTATTCTGGGCAGAAAAGCTATTAATAATTAACATCAGAGATCTCCACCGTTAATACAGTCAACTAGAACTGGGGTAGATGAAGCTGAAATGGTTGGTTCTTAATAATATTTTTGTATTCTGGAGGCTCATATAAGCTTTATTTAATAGCTGCTCAATAAGCTTGATTTAATAGCTGCTGAGATTTTGTGGGAAGAGAATTGTGATTCAGGATACCATGGCTTGACCAGGTGAGTCACTTAATCTTTCTTGGCCTGTTTTCTTGTTTGAAAAAAATAAATCTGTGATGGCTTATTTCAAAAATTTTGTGTTTCCAATTTAAGCTAATTTGTATGTTTCTGGTTCATGACTTTGTCAATATTTGAATGCCTGTTAGGTGTCATGAACTATGTTAGGCACTGGGGAGATAGTGAATAAGACATAATGTTAAGTAGCTTATTATCTGGTGAGAGAAATGGATAAAACAAATAGTTATTTTTTAAAAATATAACATGGTAAGTGCTAAAAGGAGAAGAGTGCTATGTAGGGGGCATGTAGGAGGTACACCTGACCTAGAACTCTGCTACGTAAGAAATGGCTCTCTCAATGGACAAAGTAAGTTGAGTCATGATGTATGTAAGAATCAGCTAAGTGACAAGGGTTGGGAATATGTGGACTCATGGCACTGCACATAGTTCAGTATTTTCAGGGCATAGATGAGATTGGAAGGTATGCAAGGATCAGATTGGTGGTGGTGGGTGTGTCTTGTATGTTTTATTGAGGAATTTGGACATTACTCCTTAAATTGGAATACAAAGATACAGATTTGTTCGTTATATGTTTGAATCTTTACCATGTACCAAGTATGGTAGTCACTGGAATTAGCTGTATGACAGACTTGGACTCCATGTCAGGGCCTGTGCTCAAGTGGGGATTCAGCTCAATCTCCTACATAATTCAATTCAACTCCATCAGATGCTCTGATGGAAACCTGGCTATCCTTAGGTACACCATTTGATTTGCAGCTACTGCAGTGACAATTTCTTCCCCTCATTTTAAATATCCCAGGGCCTGAATGAGGTATTTTCCTGAACCTCAGCTCCTTTGAAAATTGTTTCATCAGACTTAGCTACATTATTACTATTTTCTGATATGCCAGCTTTCCCATCACTTCCTGTCATTCAGCAAAGATGTTATGACCCAGCTCATTGTCTTCTTCTCTACTGTTTCTCCTGTCATCACGCTTATTGGTATAGCTAAACTACAGCCCATTGACCAAGTCTGTTCCTTCTACCCCATGTTATAAATAAAGTTTTATTAGAACACACACATGCTAATTCTTTTGTACTGTTTCTGTTGGTATTGAGTTGCAGTGGCTGAGTTGAATGATTGTGCCAGGAACCTAGAGTCTGCAAAGTCTAAAATATTTATTCTCTGACCCTTTAGAGAAAAAGTTTGTGGATCCTTCATGTATATAATCAATCTAGCATTCTGATGTCTTGGTTGATTCATAGCACCAAGATATTTTTCTCTACCGTAACTCAGCAATTCATGTAGTGAAGTTCAGAATCTTAACATTGCTAATAGTAGCACCGCTTCTGAAACCTCAAACATCACAATCTTATAGTCACTTCTCTTTCTAGCCCATTTACTCTATTATACCACTGGAGCAGGCAGTTCTCTAATGTCAACAAGATTTCTTACTGACTTTAC
>NW_006408692.1:2105461-2106954 GCF_000296735.1 Chrysochloris asiatica | reverse complement strand
TGCAGCTTTCTTGTTATTTTTCAAGGTAGCATATCTATTTCAAACTTTTTAAGGAAGCACTGTACCGTTTTCCACAGTGGTTGCATCATTTTACAGTTTTACCAGCACTGTAGGAAGATCCCATTATGTCCACACACTCACCAGCATTTGTTGTTAATCTGTTTTTTTTTAAACTTTGCTATTAATGATGGGGTGATATATCTCGTTGTTTTGATTTGCAACCCTCACAAGATTGTTGGTTCAAGCTCACCAGCCACTCCTTGGAAACCGTGTACAGGGTCGCTATGAATTAGACCGACTTGACAACACTTAACAACAACAACAACAACAACAACAACGTTGGGTAATGTTTGTGAACATTTCTTCATCTGTTTGTTGATTGCCTAACGTCATTTTGGTGAAATATCTGTTCGTGTCCTCTGCCCATTTTTAAAATGGCTTGTTTATCTTTTTTGTATAGAAGTGTTGTAGTTGTTGATAAATTTCTGAGATTAGTCCTTTTTCTGATATGCCACAACAAAATCTTTTGATGCGCATAAATGTCTTAATTTTTAGGAGGTCCCAGTCATCTATTTTGTTTTTTATGGTTTATATGTTTTTAGTTATGTTTGACAATGTATTTATGCCATGTATCAGAGTCTCTCAGTTCGCCCCTATTTTTTCATTGATGAGTTTTATTGTTCTAGTTTTTACATGTAGGTCTTTAATCCACATTTTAATATAAATCCAATTTGTTTTTGAATACAATATGAGATATGGTTCTTGTTTCATTTTTATGCAAATGGGTTTCCAGTTTTGCTAGCACCATTTGTTGAAGATATTATCTCTTTCGCATTAAATGTGTTTTGACCTTTTGTCAAAGATCAGTTGACTATATGTGGATGGATTTACTCTGAGCTTTCAATTCTGTTCCATTGATTTATGTATCTTTCAGTGTATCTGG
This sequence comes from Chrysochloris asiatica, assembly GCF_000296735.1. NCBI lineage: Eukaryota > Metazoa > Chordata > Mammalia > Afrosoricida > Chrysochloridae > Chrysochloris > Chrysochloris asiatica. The sequence continues at coordinate 2,106,011 of NW_006408692.1, read as the reverse complement.
TTATTGTGACTACTGTGGCTGTGTAGTAGATTTTGAGGTCAAGAAGTGAGAGGCCTCCAACTTTGTTCTTCTTAAGTAATGCTTTACTTAACTGGTCTCTCTTTTTTCCATATAAAGTTCATGATCATATTATCTGTGTTTTAAAAGAGTGATGTTTGAATCTGAGTTGGGGTTGCATTATATCTATAGATTGCTTTGGATGGTGTTGCCATTTTCACAGTGCTAAGTCTTCCTATTGAGGAACATGGTATATCCCTCTATTTCTGCAGGTTTCTTGTATTAGTGTTTTATAGTTTTATTTTGTTTCTCTAGCTATATTTATTCCCAAGTATTTAATCTTTTTGGTGTCTATTGACTCCTGGTATGGCACTGTAGGATAAGCACTGAACTATGAACCACAAGGTTGGCAGTTCAAACCCACCTCAAAAACCCTGTATAAGGTGACTGTGAGTTGGAATTGACTTGACAGCACTTAACAACAACATTGTAAAAGGTATTGTTTTCCTGATTTCCCTTTTAGAGCTCTCTTTATTAGTGTAAAAGAATCCAA
>NW_006408692.1:2102578-2104041 GCF_000296735.1 Chrysochloris asiatica | reverse complement strand
TCCTAGGCATTGTTGTTTGTTGTTGTTAGTGCCGACAGGTCAGTTCCAACTCATATAGGGCAACCTTATATAGGGTTTCAAAGGAGTGGCTGGTGAGTTTTAACCTCCAATTGTATGATTCAAACCGACTCTAGTGTCTAGTGCTTTATCTCACAGGGCCAAATCAGGACTCCATATCCTAGGCGTTAATGAACTGAAATGGACTGATACTGGTCATTTTGAGTCTGTCAGCCACATGGTTTATTATGCCTGAAATGACAAATGTAAGAGGAATAGCATTGCATTTATCAGCAAAAAGAACATTTCAGAATCTATCTTGCAATACAACACTATCTGTGTTAGGATAATATCCAAACAACTAAAAGGAAGACCAGTTATTACAACTAATATACTAATATGCAAATTTATGCTCCAATTACTAAAGCCAGTGATGATGGATGGTATTGAAGAATTTTACAATTCTTCGGTCTGAAATTGTTCAATCATGTAATCAAGATGTGTTGACAATTATTGGTGATTGGAATACAAAGGTTTGAAACAAAGAGGAAGTATCAGTAGTTGAAAAACATGGCCTTGGTGATAGAAATGATGCTGGAGATCAAATGAAAGAATTTTGCAAGACCCATGACTTATTTATTGCAAATATTTTTTTAAACAACACAAAAACCTACTATACACATAGACCTCACCAGAAGGAATACAAAGAAATCAAATTGACTACATCTCTGGAAAGAGTGGAAAACCTCCATATCATCAGTCAAAAGTAGGCCGGGGCAGACTGTGAAAACAGACCACCAATTGTTCATATACAAGTTCAGGCTGAAGTTGAAGAGAATGAAAACAAGTACATTAAAGCCAAAATAAGACCTTAAACATATCCTACCTGAATTTAGAGATCATCTCAAGAACAGATTTAGTGAACTGGACACTAATGACCAAAGACCAGAAGAGTTGTGTGATGACATCATGAATATCATACAGGAAGAAAATAAAAGGTCATTAAGAAAACATGAAAGAAGAAAAAGGATAAAATGGATGTTAGAAGAAACTCTGAAACTTGCTCTCCAGCATAGAGATATTAAAACCAATGGAAGAAATATGGAGGTAAAAGAGCTGAGTAGAAAAATTCAAAGGTCAGCTTGAGAAGACAAAGTCAAATATTAGAATGAAATGTGCAAAGATCTGGAGTTAGAGAACCAAAGGGGAAGAACATACTCAGCATTTCTCAAGCTGAGGGAAGTGAACAAAAAATACAAGCCTTGACTTGGAATATTGAAGGATGCTGGGGCAAATATTGAATGATGGAGAGAGCATCAAAAGATGGAAGCATACACAGAGTCACTGTACCAAAAAGAATTGTTTGATGTTCAACCATTTTAAGAGGTAGCATATGAAAAAAGGAGCTCTGGTAGCGTAGTGGTTATGAATCGGGCTGTGAACCTTAAGGTCAGCAGTTAGAAACT
>NW_006408692.1:2094038-2102003 GCF_000296735.1 Chrysochloris asiatica | reverse complement strand
ACCAAGAGGCAGTTGTGTGAACAGAACAGGGGATCACCGAATGGTTTAAAATTTGGAAAGGTTTGCACCATAGTTGTATTCTTTCACCATACTTAATCTGTATTCTGAGCGAATAGTTTGAGAAGCTGAATTATAGAAAGAAAAATGAATTAGGGTTGGAGGAAGATTCATTAACAACCCGTGATATGTAGATGATACAACCTTATTTACTGAAAATGAAGAGGACTTAAAATACTGATGAAGATCAAAGACCAAAGTCTTTGGTATGGGTTGCACCTCAATGTAAAGAAAAGAAAAATCCTCATTCTTATGAATGGAGAAAAGATTGAAGTCGTCAAAGACTTCATTTTGCTCAGATTACCCATCAACATTCATGGAATCAGCTGTCAGAAGTCAGGATGACCAGACTTCGTTTCTCATATTTCAGACATATTATCAGAAAGGTCCAGGAAAGGGCATCATGCTTGATAAAGTGGAGGGTCATCGAAAAATGTGAAGACCCCCACTGAGATGGATTGGCACAGTGGCAGCAGCAGTGGGCTGAAGTGTAGCAGTGATAATGAGGTTGGCACAGGACTAAGCAGTGTTTTGTGCTGTTGTGCATAAGGTCAACTATGAGTGGGTACCGACTGAACGGCACCTAACAGCTACAACAGCAATATATTCATGAGGCCTGTTGGTCTATAATTTTCTTTTATAGTGATATCTTTGCCTGACTTTGGTATCAAAGTTATGCTTACTTTAAAACATAATTTAGGGAGTTTCCATCCTTTCCTATATTCTGCAATATTTTCAGTAGAATTGGTTTCAGCTCCTCTGTGACTATTTAGTTGAAATCACTAATAAAGCCACGTGGGTCTGGACTTTTTTTACTTGGGAGTTTTTAAATAACTTGGTCAATTTCTTTTCTTGTTATAGGCTTGTTGAAGTTTTCAAAGTAAATCTGTGTTAGTTTATGTAGGTTATCTGTAAGCGTTTGTCCATTTCTTCTTGATTTATCAATTTGTTATAGTATTCTGTTATTATCCCTGTAATTTCCATTGGTCTATTGTGATATCCTTTTATATTTGTGTTACTTATATCTTCTCCTACTTTTCTTTTGTTAGATTTGCCAGTGGCATGTCAATTTTATTAATCCTTTCATAGAACCAACTTCTTGTTGATTCTGTCAGTTCCTTTTCTGTTCCATTTATTTCTGTTCTAACCTTTATTATTTCTTGTTTTCTGGTGGCAGTAGGCTTACTTTGCTACTCTTTTTGGTTCTTCTTTTTGAATTTGTGAGTTTTTCTATAAATTGTCCTCTGAGCACTTTTTTTCTTCTTTCCAGATGCTTTGGTATGTTGTGTTTTCATTCTCATTTGATTCCAGGGATTTTTAAATTTCATTTTTTATTTTCCCTTCTACCCAGTAGCCTTTAATCAGGATGATGATTATTGCTTGTGTATTTTTATGCTTTTTGAGGGATATGATTAGTGAATGGAAGTTTGCCATTTGTGCAACTCAGTGTGGGATGTGTTTGGCTGATGTTGATTATTGTCAGTGGTCAGGTGTATCGAAGCTGGTTCTGACTCTTGTCTGGTGATTATGGTTGTAGATGCTACAGTTGTGTCTGGACTATGTGGTTTTATGGTCACAGTTGCTGTCCCTTGTTGGATGAAGCAAGAAGAGAAAACACATACAAAAGATCAGGAAAACACATAAGCAACAGTCCAAAAAGAAAATAGCAAGAAAAATAAAAAAGCAGGTAACAACTAGAAAAAGAATCCAGAAGAAAAAAGAGAAAAGAGGAAAAGGGAGGGGAAAATTTACTAAAACCAAGGGAGAGAAAATAAAAATAAAAATAAATAAACACAGTTAGTGAAAGGGATAAGTAAAAAGGAATGAGACCAGAGAGGAGTAAAGTAAGACCAAGGAAAAAAAGAAAGAAGCAGTAGCAGATGGGAAAGAGAAGCAGAACGAAGAAAAAATAGAAGTGGTGACAGAAAGGATAAAAAGTAAGGGAAGATAAGAGAGGAAGAAATAACAAAATTAAAGTGACAGACCCAGACAGGAGAAAATTCTTGGGTCTCCCGCCGATCACGGACCTCACTTGATGGGTGGTCAGTGGATCAGATAGTCACTCCCAGTCCTAGATGTTGTCTTTTCTGGGTGCCCAATCTAGAATAGTCATCCCTGCAGACCTCAAAGTACCTGGGGGATCAGGGTATTTCATCTTAGAGGGCCGCTATGGGAGAAATGTCCCCTTACTGCAGGGCTGACCAGAACCAGCTCTGTAGGTTTGGAGCATGCCAAACCCTATCCCAGGTACTGGGGTTGGAGCTGTTAGCTCCCAGCACACATTGATGTATATTCAACCTCCTGGAAAGCAGGCGCTTTGCTGGTAGTATATGAGAATGGGGCTGCCCATGCCTTTGGCCACCAGGGTAATGTAGGTTTCAAGAAAAATTTTGCACCTTTCTCTCTGCCAATAAGCAGTGTTCCTCTACACCACCAACTGTCCTCAAAACCTTATGCGAAAGTTGAAGATGGCTGTGCTGTGCCTGATTGGCTGTCACAGATCACCTGCCTTTTTTTTTTTTTTTTTCCCTTTCTTCCCCCATGGGTATGTTCATCTGCTTCTCCTAGTTAAGGCTAGTTCAGGGTTGGCTCTGCAGGTTTGGAGCAGAACTCACTTAAATTCTGGAGCCAGGGTTGGTGTGGAAAACTCTCCACTCATTTTTATGGGGCTCACAACTGAACTGCTCAATACTTTGTGTCTCAATCCACTAGGAGAGTGGGAGCTTCACTGGGGGTGTATGTGGGTGGGGATGGCCACCCCTTGATAAATCACCTGTTTTTCTCTTTGAATCACCGGTATGTTTCTGATGTCTCTGAAGCCACTCAAAAAAGTTTAAGAAGGCCACACCATGTCTGGTCAACCAAAGAATGCACTCCACTCCTGGCTCCTTTTTTTTTTTTTTTTTGATGGTAGTAAGATCCCCTGTTCCTGCTGAGATGACTCATTTAAAACCCACTTTAGAGTTCCAGGTTTTTAAATCACAGTTCACTTTGTTAATAGTCACAACTGAATCATATAATTCTATAAGCATCTTCTCCCACCTTCCGTTACCTAGACCAGCAGGGTAGAAATGTTATTTGGTGGGAATTATAGACTGTGGCTAAAAGAGGTATTAAATAGTTTACGGCATTGCAGAGAATACCAAACAATTTATTTCCCTGCCTTTTGATTATAGACAGAAACTACTTATCATTAATTTATTCAAGTATTTATTGAATATCTGCCATGTTCCAGCTATACTGTTGGGGGTTAGGAATATGTAAAACTAAGCTGCTCCGTGGGAGAAAGATGAGGCTTTCTACTCCCGTAAAGATTTACACCCTCGGAAACCCTGTACAGGGTCGCTATGGGTCGGAACCGACTCAACAGCACTTAACACACACACACACACACACACTAAAACATAATCTTTGATATCAAAGAGATCTTAGTCTGGTTAGTGATGGAGATTTTGTGGAAGAGCTAAATCAGAATCAAGTAAGAGGAAGAGAAAAGGAAAATATGTCATAAAGAAGTAATGTCTGAGTTGAATATATGAATCAGTGAATGCTGAGATTAGAAGATTTACATTCCAGTACAGGGATCAAGCATGGGGTAGGAAAAAGCATGATGTGTTAATAAAGTTCACATGCTTAGTGTTAGGGCATAAGTGCGTGTTTATGAGGTGTGAAAGATCATAATGGAGGAGTGCACATAGAGGACAGTTTTGTATACTACAAGAAGTTTGGATTATGGATGATCAGAATTCAAATAGAGGAAAATAAAAAAATATAATGGAAACAAGTGTAAATTGCTACAATTTAATGAACTTGACTTGTACTTATGGAAGTAGAAGCTCAAAATACCAACTGAGAGGAAAGGAGTCTTCACATCAAGGATCAGTCCTCTTCCCGCTATACACAGTATTGATAGGGATGGGCAACGTATCGACTACCTAAAATGGGGATGCTATAAAGGCATGAAGTGACTGACTTAGAAGTTTTCAAGAGGGAGTTTAGTTTCAGAATGTTCGGGGGAACGTAGAATCCCCAATGAATAGTTTTCGTCTTGTTTAAACGGGTCTGGTGAATGAATAGAGAGATAAGATTCTTATGATTCAGTAGTGAGTAATTATTACCATGACTGATTGAGATAATCACAACTTTAAAAGTAGAACTTTTGTAACAAAAAGAGGGGAGGAGTGAGTCTTAACATTCCAGGAACAGAGGACATTAGGACCATCAAGGGAGAAGAGCATGAGTGCAGTGTGAGACCCTATCCAGAGAAGCAGTGCCACCAGAGATGGAGGCAGAGATGAGGACATGGAGAAATAGAACAGCTGAGGACTCTAGACTCGTGGAAAGAGAAAGGCTGTGTGCTGGTGGCCAGGAAGCAGGGTTGCAAAATGTGCCCTTGGGTTATTTAAATGATTATATATTCCTTAGTGTTTTTGTGTACATCAAAACAATAACAACAAACAACAGAGGGAGTAGAAGCAAATACTATTGAATGATGATACATGGTGGGACTGTAATAATTGTAATGAAACGAAATACGATAGGATAAATGTAAAACCAATGTTCTCCCATGTTAACTATCACTCAATTCACAATAAAAACTTAAAAAAAAAGTTTGGATAAACCTCTATTTGCCAATTTTGTACAACTGAATGGGAGGTACTTTGTTGTTGTTGTTTAAATGCCATCGAGTTAGTTCTGACTCATAGTGATCCTGTATAGGATTTCTGAGGCTGTAAATCATTATTGCCGGAACAGAAAGCGTCATCTTTCTCTCAGTCACTCTCTAGAGTGATTGGTGGGCTTGAACTACTACTGACCTTGTGGTTCCTAGTCCAGTGCTTATCCTACAGAGCCACCACATTCCTGGAAGTTACTTTTTCAGAGGTTTAATTATTCAAAGGTTTAATTTGAACTTTGTTTCTTTGACTATTTGTTAATTATTCTAAATGCCATGATAAAAAAGACACTCACTAAGCTGTGGCTTAATACGCTAAACCACAAGGTTGGTCTGAACTGCAACGCTGACTATTCGAATTTACCAGGTGCTTCTCAGAATCAGAAACCCTATACAAGGTGACTGGGGTCTGAACTGACTCGACGGCACTTAACAACAACAACAACAAGTCAAATATTAGTACTCACCAACATTTATTGCATATTGTTCAAACATGAAGTTTATTAAACATGATCAACTTCAGACTGAAGAAGCTGGTAGAATTCCTCAACTTCATTATCATCAGCTTTAATGAGTGGTGTGTAAATCTGGAAAAATAGTGGTCTTAACTGGTCTTCCTTGGATATTATCCCATCATAGATAGCGTTGTACTTCAAGATAGATCTTTAATTGTTCTTTTTGTTGATTAATGTGACTCCTTTCCTCTTTAGTTTGTTGTTCCTGGTATAGTGATCAATATAATTGTTAGATTCCACATGGCCACTACCAATCCATTTGAGATCACTGATGTACATTCCATTTCATTTTTGACAACTTCCAATTTTCCTAGAAACATAGTTCATAAACTTCATGTTCTGATTGTTAAGGGATGTTTGCAGCTGTTTCTCCTAATCTGGAGCTCTTCCCCATCAGCTCTTCCCCATCTGAAGGCTTTACTCCATTTGCGTCATCCTGGTCAATTCTACTTGGAGAAGTCAACTCTTCCCCCATTTGTGTTTTGAGTGCCTTCCAACCTGAGGGGTGTATCTTCCAGCACTATAGCTAAGAATATTCTGTTGCTAGTCATAATATTTTCATAGTCTGCAACTATATCTTTACAGTGTTCTCCTGCTATTCATAACATTTTCAGGGCTGGACACTCAGACATAGTCCCCGCCTCCTCTTCCTAGTCTGTCTTGGTCTGATTGTTGTTGTTGTTAAGTACCGTGGAGTCCAATCTGACTCCTAGTGACCTTGCACAGGGTTTCCAAGGCTGCAAATCTTTACAGGAGCAGAAAGCCTCATCTTTCTCCCGTGGAACAGCTGGTAGTTTTGAACTGCTGAACTTGAGGTTAGGAGCCTGATTCATAACACTCAGAGCTCCTTGTATGGTAGGTAGCTCCTCTGAAACCTGTCCAACATGTGTGACCCTGTTGATGTTTAAAATTTTCATGGCATGCCTTCCAGCATCTCATCAACATGCAAGCCACCACAGTGACAAAGTGACAGATGAGTGTTGGAGATATCTCTATCTCTATAGCTAAGTTTATATCCACCACAGCCTCCAGTATGGGTTACACCTCAATGCAAAGAAAACAAAAATCCTGAACACTGGACCAATATATAGCATTATGATATATGAAGGAATGTTTGAAGTTGTCAAAGATTTCATTTTTCTTGGATCCACTATCAGCGCTCATGGAAGCAACAGTCAGTAGCCCGATTTGTAACCAGTACACTACCAGAGCTCCTTTTATATATATGGAGACTTGATAGTGTAGTGAATTTTGAGCTGGGTTCGAATCTGCCAGTTACTCTGTGGACAAAGATAGACTTTGTGCTGCTATAAACATTTACAGCTTAAGAAACCCTATACAGGATCTCAAGGAATTTGAACAGACTCAATAGAATACCACCACCACCACTACCACTGCCACCTCACCACTGGACCAATGAACAACATTCTTATCAATGGAGAAAAGATTGAAGTTGTCAAGGACTTCATTCTTCTTGGATCAACTATCAACACTCAAGGAAGCAGCAGTCAAGAAATCAAACGACGTATTGCATTAGGCAAATTTGCTGCACAAGACCTTTTTAAAGTGTTGCAGAGCAAAGATGTCAGCTTGAGGACTAAGGTGCGCCTGGCCCAAGCCATGATGTTTTCAATAACCTCATATGCACGCGAAAGCTGGACAGTGAATAAGGAAGACTGTAGAGAATTGATACTTTTGAGTTATGGTGTTGGAGGAGAGTATTGAAGGTGCCATGGGCTGCCGAAAGAATCAATAGATCCATTTTGGAAGAAGTGCAGCCAGAGTGCTCCTTGGAAGCCAAGATGACCTAGTTTCGTCTCTCAAACTTTGGACATGTTGTCAGGAGGGACCAGTCACTTGAAAAGGATACCATGTTTGGTAAGGTGGAGAGTCAGAGAAAAAGAGGAAGACCCCCAACAAGATGGATTGGTCAGTGGCAGCATTGATGGACTCAAGCGTGGCAACAGTAGTGAGGTTGGCCCAGGACCGGGCAGTGTTTCGTTCTGCTGTGCATAAGGTCACTATGAGTTGTTACCGACTCGATGGAACCTAACAACAGCAACAACTACCACGAATGCTACCACCACCACCATACACATAGACACACACAAATAAGTGGATGACAGTTAAATTTGCATCCTCATCCTAAACTCTCTTTAACTCCCACTCCAAGCACATGTCTTTTCTCATCTACAGAAGAAGCTCATTAACTTCAAATTTTCTGTCGTCTTTTTAAAAATGTTAGATGTATGTGTGTGTGTGTGTGTGTGTACTTCATTCTTCGTGGATCAACTAGCAACACTAATGGAAGCAGCAGTCAAGAAATCAAATGATGTATTGCATTAGGCAAATCTGCTGCACAAGACCTTTTAAAAGTGTTTAAGAGCAGAGATGTCAGATTGAAGACTAAGGTGCACCTGACCCAAGCCATGGTATTTTCAATAACCTCATATGCATGCAAAAGCTTGACAGTGAGTAAGGAAGACTGTAGAAGAATTGATGCTTTTGAGTTGTGGTGTTGGAGGAAAATATTCAAAGTGTCATGGGCTGCCAAAAGAACCAACAGATCTGTGTTTGATGGAGTGCAGCTGGAGTGCTCCTTGGAGGCCAAATGGCCAAACTTTGTCTCTTATACTTGGGACATATTGTCAGGAGGGATCAGTCACTGGAGAAGGATATCATGTTTGGTAAGGTGGAGGGTCAGAGAAAAAGAGGAAG
>NW_006408692.1:2077360-2093338 GCF_000296735.1 Chrysochloris asiatica | reverse complement strand
CTAACTCATAGCGACCCTGTACAGGGTTTCCAAGGCTGTAAATCTTTATGCGAGCAGAAAGCCTCATCTTTCTCCCGCAGAACAGCTGGTAGATTTGAACTGCTGACCTTGCGGTTCGCAGGCTGATTCATAACCACTATGCTACCAGAGCTCCTTATAAAAAATTATATATAAGTATATATATGTACACACGTATAGTTTTTAAAGAACTCATTAACTTAAAATTTTCTGTCTTAAAAAGCATATTTATTCATACATATATATACACACACACACATTTCTTGTTGTTGTTAAGTGCCGTTAAGTCAATTCTGACTCATAGTGACCCTGTATAGGGTTTCTGAGGAGTGGCTGGTTAGCTTGAACTCCCAACCTTGTGGTTCAAACCGACTTTGCAGATAGTGCATTAACCCACGGTACCACACCTGGACTCTGTGTGTGTGTGTGTGTGTGTGTGTATAATTATATATATATATGTATATGTGTATGTATAATTATATGCACAAATGTGTATGCATATGTGCATTTTATTTTTTGTCAGAAGACAGAAAATTTGAGGTTAATGTGCTTTATGTTGAGCTTCTATTGTAGATGAGGCAATACGTGCTTGGAGTGGGAGTTGGGTTGTATAGTTGTGTCATTCATTGTGAGAATGACATCTTGACTTTTAGAGGTGGAACAAGAAAGTGGCAGATGAGATTTCCTATATGAGTGGTGGAAAGGGAGCAAATAGGGAGCGTGTGAAGGTCAGAGAGTTACAGAGGAGGTGATCATGGTATTGTAGATACTAAACAAGAATAGTTCTAAGACATTCATAGTGGTGACAATAAGCAAACTGCACTGGAAACTCTATGCTTCCATGTGTTTAGCATAGGTTAGTAAACATAGTTTCCTCTTTATGACAGGTAATTATATATTATCTTGATTATTGTTTTAGTAAAGAAAATTTTACTATAGTATCTATCATTTTTAAGTTCTGAGAAAGAAATGACAGTTATTTTGATAATTTATAAACTATGCGTCAACTTTTTCATGTATAGAGATTGCCAGTGCTATAAGTTTTATTAAATATTATAAAAGTAATTTATTTTATACTATTAAAAAATCTTAATTATACTAATAATGCAAATTCAAGTGAAGGGTAATTGTATTATACCTTACAGTTAATATTTGTACCGTGCTTTTGGAGTCCTGGTCTGGCACTGTGTATGGGTTAATGAGCTGGATTGCAAAGTCGTTTGAACTGCAAGGCCAGTGGTTCAAGCTCACCAGTTGCTCCTTGGAAACTCTATGCAGGGATGCTATGTGTCAGAACCTACTTGATGGCACTTAACAACAACAACAACAACATGCTTTTGTGTATGTTATTGAGTGACATTTTCAAAAAGTTTCATTTTTTTTCCCCTTGATTTTCCACATACGTTATTATACATGTTCGTTTCACCTCAGTAGTATGCTATTGGTATTTGCTGTTTTCTATACCAGTTGTCTCTCCTATAAAAATATTTTTCCAAAATAATTTTTATAATTTAGCAGGGTTTACCACAAGGTGTCATTGTAACCTATAAAAAGAATTTCCATGTAAAAATATATGCTATCAGTTGTATGATTTGTACATTTGCTTTTGTTTTTGTTTCATAGTACATTTTTTTGTGTTTTATATATATATATATATATATATTTTTATATATATATATATACCTATAAAAAGAATTTCCATGTAAAAATATATGCTATCAGTTGTATGATTTGTACATTTGCTTTTGTTTTTGTTTCATAGTACATTTTTTTGTGTTTTATATATATATATATATATAATTATTTTTTTTGTGTGTGTGTTATATTTTTCAGTTGTTTCTTAAGGTGTATTTTGTATGCCTTTTAGTAAAGGAAAAAATTAAATTCACTCATTTCATATTTTTGCAAAAACATGTTTTCCATCCACAAATTTCGAAAGTGTGTGTTGCTATAGAGATGATTGTTTGAAGGAAAGAATGAGGAATAGCAGGACATTTAAAGAACAAAATAGTTATTTTATGTGTTTGTTCCTGGGAGATACAATTTTATAGTTTACCTTTGTGCTTGTGAAATCCCTATAGAAGAAAAGTGGATAATTCTGGAAGTGTCTGTAGAAGAAAGGTGTTTACTGTGATTGTATTTGCAGTTAACTAAGGAGTCCTGGTGTGGCGCTGTTGTTTAATGCGCCAGACTGCAAAGCTGTTTGAACAGCAAGGTCAGTAGTTCAAGCTTACCAGCTGCTCCTCAGGACCCCTATACAGGGTCGCTATGAGTTAGAACCAACTTGACGGTATTTTACAACAACAACAACAAGATGCTCTTGTATAGGTCCCAGTGCTTGTTTTTTTGTTTTTTATGGAGGGTTAGTGTTTGAAGTAATTGTAATCTTTGAACCAACTTTTCTTTCACTTGATTCCATTTTACCTAAACATTTTTTCATGCGCGCGTGTGCACACACACATACACACACACATATTTAGTTTTTTGTTTTTTTACTGATCTGGTTTCCCTTGTAGGTTGTTGTTAAGTTCAGTCGGACACTGCCTGGTCCTGTGTTATCTTCATTAGCATTCCTATGTTTGAGCCCATTGTTGCAGCCAATGTGTCAATTCATCTCATTTGGGATCTTCCTCATTTTTGCTGACGCTCCACTTTACCAAGCATGATTTCCTTTTCTAGGACCTGGTTCCTCCTGATAACGTGGTCAAAGTATGTAGGACAAAGTTTTGCCAGTCTCACTTCTAAGGAAAATTCTGGCTGTACTTTTCCCAAAACAGATTTGTTTACTTTGCTTGCAGTCCATGGTATAGCCAGTATTCTTGGCCAACACCATAATTCAAATACATCGATTTTTCTCCAGTGTTTTCAATACATTGTTCAGCTTTTACGTGCATATGAGGTGATTGAAAATATCATGGCTTGGGGCAGTTGTACCTTAGTTGTTAAAGTGACATATTTGCTCTTTACAGAGATTTTTTTTTTTTAAGTTTTTGTTGTGGATTGAGTGAAAGTTTACAGGGCAGATCATCAGTTTTACATTCAACAAATCATAAACTTTCTTTCATTACGATGATTATAATCTTCTCCATGTACCGTCAGTTAACAGTATTTCTCCCTATTTATTAGCTTTTTTTTTAGACACTCAGGCATATATAATAATTTACACTACCAAAGAGCACATTCTGCAAGTCTGTCTCCTGGCCACCAGCTCTCAGTCCCTCTCTTTCCGTAACTATAGAATCCTCTGCTCTCTCCATGTCCCCATCTCTACCTCCATCTCTGGTGTCGCTGCTTCTTTGGATAAGGTCCTGCATTCTGCTTGTGCTCTTCTCTCTTGGTGGTCCTAAGGTCCTCTGTGTCTGGACTGTAAGATTAACTATTTCCCCATTTTTTGTTATAAAACTTCTACCTTTACAGTTGTGACCATCACAATTAGTCATGATAACTCTTACTGTTGAATCATAAGATTCTTATCCCCATCTCTTTTTTTTTTTTTAATTAAGGTTTTTATTGTGGATTGAGTGCAGGTTTACAGAGCAGATCATCAGTTTTACATTCAACAAATCATATACCTTATTTCATTACAATGTTATAATCCTTTCCATGTACCATCAGTTAACAGTATTTCTCTCTATTCACTTTAGCTCTTATTTTTTTTAACACTCAGGTATATATAATAATTTACACTTCTAAAGGGCACATTCTACAGGTCTGCCTCCTGGCCACCAGCTCTTAGTCCCTCTTTTCCCATGAATCTAGAGTCCTCAGCTGCTCCTCCTCTCCATGACCACATCTGTGTCTCTGGTGTCCTCACTGCTTCTCTGGATAAGGTCCTGCATTCTGCTGGTGCTCTTCTCCCTTGATGGTCCTAGGGTCCTCTGTTTCTGGACTGTAAGATTAACCACTCCCCTGTTTTTGTTACAAAATAATTCCAATTGTGACAGTTGGAGTTAGTCATGATAACAATTACTATTGAATCATAGGAATCTTATTCCCATCTCTTTTCACCAGACCCATCTAGACAAGATGATAACTATTCAGTGGGGACTCTTTCTCCCCGCCCCCACTCTTAAACTAAACTCCCTCTTGAAACCTTGTACGTCAGTCACTTTGTGCCTTTATTGCCCCCTCATTTTAGGTAGCCAATGTCTAAGTTGCTCATCCCTATCTACCCTGTATACAGAGGTTATAGCATTGATACTTGATGTGAAGACTCCTTCCTTCTCTGTTGTTATTTTGAGCTATTACCTCCATGAATATAGGTCAAGTTCATCAAATTGTAGCAATTTGCCCTTGTTTCCTTATCAAAAATTATTTTCTTTTTTGTCTTCCTTTAGTTGAGTTCTGATTATCCAGCCATTGAGGCTAGGTCAAATGGGTACTATCTAAAAGTTTGGATGTTCTTGTGCGTCTCCCCTCACTTCATATCAACTGGATGCTTCACTCTCAGCTCTAGCCCACTGTGGCTTTGTCCTTGTCCATAGGCGCAGGTGTCCCCAGGTCTCACCACACTTTGGACCAATCAGACCTTCCTCTTCTCTCTCTCATCTCCAGGTCAACGGGAGTCTGTGGAACATGGTTGAACTCAGCCCATTTTTTCATTGATGCCTTTACCCCTCCTCCACTCTGTAGACCACTGTGGTCGCCAGAAAGCTTACATACCTGCTTATGTGTTTCCTTTGAGTTTTAGTCTTAGAAGGGGGTTTGTCATGAAGGACTTGATTGCTTGCCTTGATGGCTTGCCAGCAAACAACTTGCTTATTCTTATAGTAGCCCATCATACTACCATTTTTGTTTTGGTATTTTCTTGCTGATCTTTCTTTGAAGATGTATCCTCTGTCACTCTCGCTGTTCCAGGCTGGTCTGCTTGTCCTTCCTAGTGGGAATGTCCCACCTCAGAAGGTTCTGGATGGGGCTCAGGATTCCACCTAAAGTCCTATACACTGTAAAGGCTCTGCAAGAGGCCTGTTTCACTGGGCATGTTGTAGAACCCCATTTAGGTATTCCAGCCAGTTATATAGAAGATGGGCTTTGAAAGCTTTCTGTAATCATGTTTCCCGACATTCCTTTCTATTCCACTCAAGTGTCCATTTTAGTGGTTACGAATCAGACTGTGAACCGCAAGGTCAGCAGTTCGAAACTACCAGCTGTTCTGCGGGAGAAAGATGAGGCTTTCTGCTCCCGTAAAGATTTACAGCCTCGGAAACCCTGTACAGGGTTGCTATGAGTCGGAACCGACTCCACGGCACACAACAACAACAACAACAAGGCAAGGGAAACCAGTATGCATAAGACAGACAAGCATTTTAGTATTATTTCCCCTTCTCAGACTATGCCTCAATCTCTGTATCAGAGAGCCCTGTTGTTCCAAGGTTGTGTATGCATCACTATTTACCTCTGTCCCATTTAGCCCATGCAAACCTGCCTTAGTGTTCCCCTAACTACCTTGGCTTCCACGCCCTCCTCCTTCTTGGGTATTGCCCTCCCTAACACCCAAATTTACAACAAAATCTGTCTTTTGCAACAGATTTATCCTTTTAAATAGTGACATTAAAATACCTTTTTGGTGGAAGTGAGTTTGGGAGGAGTCAGTATATAACTACTAACTTTGTTGCTTCTGCTTCATTTTCAAGGCTGTTTCCTATCTGTTGACACTTTGTAGTTCAAGCATTTAACATCACTTTTCTGGACTTGGCTCTTTCTTTTTCTCCTATTCTACCCCAAATATCTTTTCCACACCTTGGACAAAGTATTGTTTTCTGAAGTTGAAATCTGATCCCACCCTATAGTGTCTCCCCTCCTCTACCTTGAAGCCTTTCATTGGTTCAAATCAGGATAAATGTCCTCTGCTGCATATGGATATTATGACTTTCTAGATATGGCCCTGGCCTGCCTCTCTAGACTGGTCTTCACTGTTTGTGCCCACTGCACCCCTGCCCAGTGGATTCTGTTGCAAATAATTTGCTTATCAGCCATGCTTTTCCTATGCAGTAATCCACGACAGACTTGGGTTTCAAAAGTTTGTGTGAGATGGATACTGAAACAACTCAAGGAGCATAAATAGAAGCGCTTGGACATCTGCAAACAAAATTTGGACTGATACTTGAATGAAGGTAAAAGTTTCTTTAAAAGAATCATTATTGGTAATGATGGAATGCATCACTATGAGTCTGAGAGTAAATGGTAGTGTATGGAATGGAAACATCCTCAGTCAGTGACCAAGAAAATGTTCTAGTCAGCTGTTAGTTGAAAAATTGATGCTTACAGTTTCTGGAATTCTCAAGAACCAGTATTGGAACACTATCAGGAAAAAGCTTCAACAGTTAACAGTGCTCATTACAGTGAGATGCTTACTGAAGAGCTGAAGTCTAAACTTCAGATTAAATGTAGAGGACTGCTATCCAAGGGCGTTGTGATCTTGTGTGACAATGCATATCCACACACCTCTGCCCACCTGTTGACACCCTGCAAAAACTTCATTTTGAGGTATTAAAGCATCCTCTCTATAGTCCTGATCTTGCTTTATAGGACTACCATCTATTTGGTCCCCTGAAAGCGGCCCTTTGAGGATAAAGATTCACCTCTGATGAAGAAGTGAAGACAGCAGTGCTTTTGTGGCTCACAGCTCAGCCTAAAGCATTTTAATAAGGGAATACGAAAACTTGCTAACAGATGGAAAAGTATATTGAAAAGCATGGGTATTACGTTGAAAATTGATGTATTTGTCTTTTCTAAAAGTTGATTAAAGTAACATTTTCAGCCGGATTGTGAATAAATTTTGACTCATCCACATATTTTTAAAAAATGGTAAAAAAAAAAAAAAAATCTAATGTGCAAAAGGACTTAATCTGTATTCCCTTATCCTTGTTTGTTCGGCAGTTGTCTATAAACATGTGTTTGAGTCACCACCTTTATTTCCTTGAGAGCAAGGATATTCTTTTATTTATTTCTGCATTCCTGTACTCAATACAATATTTGGCATATAATGAACTCTTAGAAAATGCTCTGAATATGGACACATTCTTTCTTATTAATTAACAAAAACATCTGCTTGACTTGAGATATGTATATTTCTTTATATAGGCATAGCATACTTCAGAGACGTTTAGAGTTTAGTTCCATTTCAGACTATTATAATAAAGTAATATTGTAATGAAGTAACTCACTTGCGTTTTTTGGTTTCCCAGTGCATTGAAAAATTTTGCTTACTTCTGTCCTGTAGTCCATTAGGAGCCCTGGTGGCACTGTAGTCAAAAAAAAAAAAAAAACATGGGCTGCTCCCCACCAGCTGCTCTGTGGGAGAAAGATGAGTCTTTCTGCCTCTGTAAAGAGTTACAGCCTTAGAAACCCCATATATGGTTTTGCTATGAATTGACTTGATGGCAGCTTTTTTTTTTTTTTTTTTTTGGTAGTCTGTTAAGTTTGTAATATCTGTATGAAAAAGTTTGAACTAGTGTGAGAATTACCAAAATTGTGACATAGAGACATAAAATGAGCATATGCCATAAGAAAAATGGTGCTGGTGAACTTGCTCAACACAAACCTTCAGTTGTTTTTTTTTTTTTTTTAAAAAGCAAACACATTATTTACAACCTGCCAATGAGTGATGCACAACAAAATGAGCTGTGCCTGTCTCTCTCAAAGCCTTAGCAGAAGTAACCTACTTAATAAATATGGTATACTAGCTACTCAGTAAATAGCGATTGTTGTTCAGTGCCATAGAGTTGATTCCAATTCATAGCTTCTCCAAGGAGCACCTGACAGGTTTGACTGCCTACTTTGTGGCTAGCAGTCCAATGTTTATTTTCCAATAAATACTGATAGTTATTTTAAAAAAGAAAGAAACAAAAAACAACCTGCATGCCTTGAGTCCACCACTTGTCTGTCAGTTTGTCGTGCTGTGATGGCTTGTGAGTTGCTGTGATTCTGGAAGCTATGCCACAGGTATTTTAAATACCAGCAGGGTCACCCATGGTGGACAGGTTTTAGATGAGCTTCCAGACAAAGACAGACTAAGAAGAAGGAGTGATGAACTACTTCTGAATATTTAATCACTGAAAACCTTATGAATAGCAGAGAAACACTGTCAGATATAGTGCTGGAAAATGAGCCCCTCAAGTTGGAAGGCACTCAAAATGCGACTGGGGAAGAGCTGCCTCCTCAAAATAGATTGACCATGATGATGCAAATGGATTAAAGCCCATGGGAGTAAAGCCCGAGAGACCATCATTTGCTGATGGGGCACAACTCAAACTAAAGAGAAACAGCTGTAAACATCCAGTTATAATCGGAACATGGAATGTATGAAGTATGAATCTAGGAAAATTGGTAATTGTCAGAAATGCAATGGAATGCATAAACATCAATCTCTTAGGCATTAGTGAGCTGAAATGGACTGATATTGGCCATTTTGAATCTGACAACCACCTGGTTTACTATGCGGGGAATGACAAATTGAAGAGGAATAGTGTTGCTTTCATCTTCACAAAGAACATATCCAGATCAGTCATGAGGTACAATGCTGTCTGATAGGATAATATCCATGTGCCTACAGGGAAGCCCAGTTAATACCACTCAAATTTACGCACCAACCACTAAAGCTAGTAAGGATGAAATAGAAGAATTCTACCAACTTCTTCAATCTGAAATTGATCAAACATGCAATCAAGATGTATTCATCATTATTGGTGATAGGAATGCAAAGGTTGGGAGCAAAGAGGAAGGATCAGTAGTTGGAAAATAAGGCCATGGTGATAGAAGTGATGCTGGAGATCTCTTGATAAAATTCTGCAAAATCAATGATTCATTTCAAATACCTTCTTTAGACAGCATAAGAGACAATTATACACATGGACCTCACCAGATGGAATACACAGAAATCAAATTGACTACATGTGTGGAAAGAGATGATGAAAAAGCTCCATATCATCAATCAAAACGAGGCCAGGAGCAGATTGTGGGACAGACCATCAATTGCTCATATGCAAATTTAAACTGAAGCTGAAGAAAATGAAAGCAAGTCCATGAGAGCCAAAATATGACCTTGAATATATCCCACCAGAATTTAGAGATCATTTGAAGAACAGATTTGATACATTAAACACTAAAGACCGAAGACCAGAAGAGTTGTGAGATGAGGCCAAGAACAATCATACAGGAAGAAAGCAAAAAGTCATTAAGACAAGAAAGAAGGAAAATATTAAAATGGATGTCAGAAGAGACACTAAAACTTGCTCTCCAGTGTAGAGATGCTAAGGCAAATGGAAGAAATGAGAAGGTACAAGAGCTGAATAGAAAAATTCAAATGTCAGCTCGAGAAGACAAAGCCAAATATTACAACAAAATGTGCAAAGATCTTGAGTTAAAAAACCAAAAGGAAAGAACATGCTTAGCATTTCTCAAGCTGAGGGAACTGAAGAAAAAATTCAAGCCTTGACTTTGGTTATTGAAAGAGTCTCTGGGCAAATTATTGAATGATGCAGAAAGTATCAAAAGAAGAAGGAATACAGAGTCACTGTACCTAAAGAAAATGGTTGATGTTCAACCATTTCAAGAGGTAGCATATGGCCAAGAGCAGATGATACTGAAGGAAGAAGTCCAAGGTGCATTGAAGGAATTGGCAAAGAACAAGGCACCAGGAATTGATGGAATGAAAATGGAAATCTTTCAAGAAAGTGATGCGGCAATGGAGGCACTCACTCATCTCTGTCAGGAAATTTGGAAGACAGCTATCTGGCCAACTGATTGGAAGAGATCCGTATTTGTGCCCATTCCAAAGGGAGGTGACCCAACAGAATGCGGAAATCATCGGACAGTCTCTTTGATAGCCCATGGAAATAAAGTTTTACTAAAGATAATACAGAAACGGCTGCAAGTATACATTGACAGAGAACTTCCAGAGGTTCATTCTGGATTCAGAAGAGAACATGGACAAGGGATATCATTGCTGATGTCCAGTGGATCTTGGCTCAAGCAGAGAATACCAGAAAGGTGCTTACCTGTGCTTTATTGACTACCCAAAGGCTTTCAGTTGTGTGGCTCATGACACACTATGGACAACATTGTGAAGTATGAGTATTCCTGAACACTTAATTGTGCTCATGAGGAACTGTACATGGACCAAGAGGCAGTTGTTCGAACAGACCATGTAACACTGTAATGGTTCAAAATTAAGAAAGGTGTGCAACAATATTGTATTCTTTCACCATGCTTATTCAACCTGTATGCTGAGCAAATAATCCGAGAAGCTGGGTTATATAAAGAAGAACATGACGTCAGGATTGGAGGAAGACTCATTAATAGCCTATGATATGCAGATGATACAACCTTGCTTGCTGAAAGTGAAGAGCACTTGAAACATTTATTGATGAAGATCAAAGAGCACAGCCTTCGGTATGGGTTGCATCTCAATGTCAGGAAAACAAAAATCCTCACCACTGGACCAATAACATTCTTATCAATGGAGAAATGATTGAAGTTGTCAAGGACTTCATTCTTCTTGCATCAACTATCAACCCTCATGGAAGCAGTAGTCAAATCAAATGACATATTGCATTAGGCAAATCTGCACAAGACCTTTTTGAAGAGCAAAGATGTCAGCTTAAGGACTAAGGTGCGCTTGACCCAAGCCAATAACCTCATATGAATGCGAAAGCTGGACACTGAATAAGGAAGACTGTAGATGAACTGATGCTATTGAGTTATGGTGTTGGAGGAGAATATTGAAAGTGCCATGGTCTGCCAAAAGAACCAACAGATCTGTGTTGGAAGAAGTGCAGCCAGAGGGCTTCTTGGAGTCCAGGGTGGCCCAACTTCATCTCTTATACTTCAGATGTATTGTCAGGCGGGACCAGTCGCTGGAGAAGCATATTATGTTTGGTAAGGTGGCGGGTCAGGAAAAAGAGGAAGACGCCCAGCGAGATGGATTTGCAAAGTGGCAGCATCAATGTGCTCAAGCGTGGCAACAATTGTGAGGGTGGCCCTGTACTGGGCATTGTTTTGTTCTGTTGTACATAGGGTCGCTGTAAGTCGGTACCATCTTGCTGGCACCTAACAACAACAACATGCCTTGAGTCGAGTCCGGGTGTGGTGCAGCAGGATAATGCATTGGACCTGTACAAGGTTGGTTTAAACAGTAAGGTTTGCGGTTCAAATCCACCAGCTGATTCTCGGGTACCCTAGACATACAGGGTTGCTATGAGTCAAAACCGACTCTATACCCCTTAATAACAACAATAGCAACATACCTTGAGTAAGGTTTTTATTTTTCTCCCTTTGGAAAAATTTATAAGTTTATTCTGTAAGAGTCTCAAAGATGAGCAAGTGAATGTGTCAATTGTGGTAAAATTATGAGTTGAACTCTGAAATGTCTTCTTTTTTCTTTCATTTAAGTTTCAGACTAAGGCATAATAAGCCCAATGTAAAAGAAATTAAATCAGGGTTTATTTTTTCTTAAATGTTTTATTGTGAATTATGTGATAATTTACATGGGAGAATATTAGTTTTACTTTCATTCTATCGTATATCTCATTGCCATGGTTACAGTCCCTTCCATGCATCATCAACCAACCAAAGGGTATACCCTGCAATCCTCCCCCCATACCCCCCAGGTCTTCAGCACACAGTCGCTCTCCCTCTCTGGATCTAAAGTCTCCAGCTGCTCCATCGCTCCACGTCATCATCTCTGCCTCCATTTCAGGCATCACTGCTTCTCCGGAGCTCTGGGTAGGGTCCTGCTCTCTGCTCTTCTCCCTTGATGGTCTTAGGGACCTCCGCTCCTAGACTGCAAAGTTAATCCAGGGTTTATTTTTATAAACAATTTCTATTGTGTTCTATTTGTACAGAACACAGTCTTATGGTAGTGCAGTGTATCTGCAGGATAAGCACTGGACTGTGAACCACAAGGTGAGTGGTTCGAATCTCTAGGCATTCCACAGGAGAAAGATGATGCTTTTATGATCTCATAAAAGATTTACAGCTTCAGAATCCCTTTACAGGGTTGCTATGAATAGAAACTTAACAACAACAGCAACACAGTCTTTATTATGGTACTAGCCACAGGGTCACTTTTTTTACTGCAGGAGAAAGGAGGCATTCTGGGCTCCTAGAACTGACACAAAAGTACTACGTGCTCAGATCTTTTGGAAAGTCCTCATGCTATTGGGGTTTGGGGGCAGAGCACCTTCAAAATGTTCGTGGATAAGTTTCATTATCTTTTAATTCCATTTTCCTACAAACTTTTGAAAACCGTCTCGTATGTAATTGAGCCTACACTAAGAAGTATTAAATAGGGATACGATTTGGGCAAGATTTATCTCTATCAGATCTCAGCTTTCAAAGAAAATTATTTCTCAGCATTTGAGGTTGACTAGTTACTATATCCTATTTTCCAGAATTCCTTTGTGTGAATTAAGTTGTACAGAGGCAGACAGTGCAATTACAAGAACTGAGTAACATTTTAATTCAGGGTACTTGGTGGTTGATTGCTAGCCACTCTAATATATATCTTCTTCCCTTCTTTTGTTGCCTCCCCTACTTCTTTATAAATCACAATTCTGGGGCCTGGCACCTTACCAGGGCTTTGAAGGGTCTGCTCCCAGCTGCACTTCAGGTTCTGGCAAGGTGTCAAGTTGTGACTTATTTATTTTTTATTACATACAAGACACCTGGGATGGTCATCCAAAGGCCATGTGGATAACTAGGATTCTTCATGGATTAAAAAATATATATATATTTCTAGTGTTTTGTGTATAAATAAAGTAATGCATGATGTTTATTCTCTCAGACTTTTAATGTTTTTAAGAAATAACATTCACTTTGGGGCATGTAGTATTTAAAGCATTGTTTTGAAATATTCAAAGGCATAGCATGTGCTTTTTAATGGAAAGTGTTTTGGAAGCTTTCCATGAGCATGAGCGGCTGTGCCTTTAGAATATTTTGAATTACCATACTTTTGGGCAGGCATTGTACAACTGCTTAAGAGATACAGCTTTTGTGTAAAAGAAAATGCCATAGGTAGGCTCTAGTAGAGCTGGGACTGGCCAAAAGAAGTGATAGGAAGAACATGTGAGTGTGGTTATGTGATACTAGTTGGAAAGAGAAGATGAATTTGGAAAAGGGATGTGGCTCATATGAAATTGCCTTTCAACAGACTAATCCCATTGCCTTCAAATCAATTCCAACTCCTAACAACCCTGTAGAACAGAGTAGAACTGCGCCATAAGGTTTCCAAGGCTGTGTCTTTAGGGAAGTTGACTGCCACACCTTCCTCCTATGGAGCCGTGCTCTGCTTGAATTGCTGACCATTTGATTAGCAGCCGAGCACTTAAGCACAGTGCCACAAGGGCTTTCTCATATATAATAAAGGCTTGTGGATTAACAGACTGATCACGATGATCTACTTTACTTTTTTTCTTAATAAAGTTTGAATTGTGTACTTAACTTTAAGAAATTTACAGTATGAGTTTATTTTATAAGCTGTATAGCAGAAGATTTTCCTTACATTTATTTTACATATATATCAAGTGCTTAATACAGATTTTAAAAAAATTTCTAATAAGACTAAAATTTATTTAATATCCTAGTTAAAGTTTTGATTATAGGTATCCATAGTACAAAACAGATTTTAAATTTCTAACATATTAATACAAAGTGCCTGACTGTATACAGCAATCCTCCTTGTCAGGCCAAGAGAGGTGGACGAGGACAAGAAGACTGTGGTTGAGTTCTAATTATAACTATAGACAGAAGTAGAGATGATTCATATTACAGTATCTTGTACTACCAGGACTGCAGCCAAAATGTACAAAAAAAAGAACAGTACAAATACAACCTCGAAGGAAGATGATAAGGTGGGGACTCTTGTAATACACCTCACAGGCTGTGGGCTGTGTATATGTGGGCTGTGTATATGGTGGCATGTAGAATGTAGGTTTTCAACAAAAGGAAGAAATATAAAATCTTCAGTTTGGATAACTATAAGATGTCCATAAGAATTGATTCACCCCTTATTATATTTATACTATTCAGTGTTTTAAATCCAGTTTTAAAAATAAGCAGTGAGTATTGTTACTATTAAAGTAGGCAAAATGCTCCTCCTTCCTTATCAAGCCTTAACTGATGAATGCTTTTTCCTGAACTTTCAGAAAAGAGGTAATGAGAGTATATTGGTTTGGGGTTCAAGTAAGAGGACTTGCATGATGATTTTATATCCATTAAAGATTTATTTTTTTCACCAAAATCTCAATGTGCAAAACGCTTGACTGAGAGAAGCCAAACAAAATCAAGCCACTCAGCTCTGACATACACTTTTCTTTTAGTAGAATTTTACTTTAAATCTTGAGTGAAGAAAAAATAACAAAAAACAAATAAGTTAAAACAAATCAAACATCTACTCTATACAGATAAAACCTTCACAGAGGTCAACTGAAGTAATCCAGAGCTAAAACTGAATTATGTAGACTTCGTTTTCCATATATTCATATATTATGTTCATATAACACAAAAGTTAATTATTTACACATTCAGCAAACCCTTTAAGAAATGTGCCCCCGAAGCATTAACCTTTGTTTTATACCATCTTGAAGGCGTGTACATTTTATTTTCCAGAAAGTTGAACATGTGTTCTTTATTAATAGAGTGTATTCTCCATCATGTGGTAATCTTTGGTACCAATTTAGGATTGGTTATCCTAAAAATTTGTCGTTTTCCCAAGAGAAGCTTTGATTCTACCTTAGAGGTTTCATATAAATTAAAATCTTTATCAACTATTAATATGGAGGGAGGTAAAACTGGATACAACATATGCAATCAAATTACCTCTTTATATATTTAGTCATTACATTTTACTTCAAGGTAATTGTGCCTGAAAGCCTAGTCTATCTTGTTTTCGGTAATATAGGCTTGAATCTTCAGAAGGTTGGCAAGACCTTAATATTTCAAAATTATTAACAAATACCTGTAGGGGCAAGTCCATGTTACTGAGTTATGACAAATTTGTTATCATGAGGGAAAACGAGTATAGCCAGCCATCTTTAAAAACACCCCTCCGCTTGTCAATATTGTTGAGTTGGTTCTGACTCATAGCAACCCTGTTTGTTGTTGTTGTTAAGTGCCGTCGAATCGATTCCGACCCATAGCAACCCTGTATGGGGTCTCTGAGGAGCAGCTGGTGAGCTTGAACTGCCTACCTTGCAGTTCAGACGGCTTTGCAGTCTGGCACATTAACCCACAGTGCCACACCAGGACTCCAGTGACCCTGTATAGGTAGAGTTTATGAGGAGTGGCTGGTAAGCTTGAACCACCAGCCTTGACGCTCAAACTGACCGTGCAGTCCAGCACATTAACCTGCAGTCCCTACATATGGTTTATCTTAAAAAGAAATCCCATCTGTTTTCGGAAACTCCCCTTTTCATTCATTAGAAGGAGATTAAAAAAAAAAAAAAAAAAAGACTGAAAAAGCTCTTTACAGCAACATTCAGCTTTCCTATGAAATACTCAGCATTATAAATACTATACACCTTTTTTTGTGTGTGAACTAGACATTGGCTTCAATGTTTGTGGAACTGGGGAGAAGAAAATAACCCATTCAAAACCATTCTAAATAGTGTCTTTTGGTATAATAACATGTATCCATGTTAAAAAGAGATGGATTACTTTGTTATGTCTTTTCCTAAATTTAAATTGTTTTTCTTCTTCTTCTAAGGAAACCTCAGGCACCATTCCTGAGTGTCAGTGGGTGGAGGTTCAGGCCCCGACTTCTCAGCAGCTGCTTTCTTATTGCTATAGCAAAGCTTGAATCACCGAGTGTCAGTCAGAACTTCCCCCAAATGGCCTTTATAGAGAATCCTACAACATACTTACTGTCTCTTCTAGTATATGATGTTGTTGTTGTCAGGTGCCATCGAGTCGGAACCGACTCATAGCGACCCCATGCACAGCAGAACGAAACAATGTCTGATC
>NW_006408692.1:2064236-2076275 GCF_000296735.1 Chrysochloris asiatica | reverse complement strand
GTCAATGTATGATTGTAGCCGTTTCTGTGTTACCTTTAGCAAAACTTTATTCGCTTGAGATATCAAAGAGATTGTCCGATGATTTCTGCATTCGGTTGGGTCACCTCTCTGGAATGGGCACAAATATGGATCTCTTCCAATCAGTCGGCCAGATAGTTGTTCTCCAAATTTCTTGGCAGAGATGAGTGAGTGTATAGGATCTGAAAAAGAAAAGACTGTTTTCGTAGAGCCAGAAGCCATCTCCGTATCTGAACCATCATCTGACTGGTTACTTGTAACAAGGAGACTGGGCTGAGGTGTTACTTTTGGTGGTACTTTGAGCATCAGAGTTATGACATTTAAATTCCTTCAGTAGTTTACTTATATGTTTGCTTTTTATCCTGTGTCAGAGTTTTCACTTTCTTTGATTCCAATCTAGTCTTTAGACTGGGCCCTACCCTTGCATCTATCACATCTAGCACATGATTCCTTTTTTAATCATGCTGCTGGTTTCTTCTGTCTTTATGCAAGTAGTACACAGGCATTGCAGATGTCTCCTGAACAAATCTCGTGCAACCTAAAAGAGTCCCGGAAGTGCTTTTCATAGTGTTTACTGTCAGTGCATCCAGAACTAGAGGACGCAACTCTGCAAATACAGCAGCTCACTAAGGTACATCTTTGGCTTGTGAAAACTAAGCATCTTTTCTTCTGAACTGTAGTTTTCCTAAAGCAGCTTTTTCACTTTGCAAAAATGTTCCCAAGGTGCAGAATGGATGCCAGACCAGGCCCTCCCCACCCCACTCCAGTCTCTCCATCCTCCTCAAATTCCCTTATCTAGAAAGATTGTTTCCTGCACTAATACAAGTTTTTAAGGAGTCCTGATAGTGTGTTAGGATAAGTACTGGACTGCCAACGATAGCAAGGTCAGCAGTTCAAACCTACCAGCTGAGGCTTTTTGCGCCTATAAAGGTTTATAGCCTCAGAAACCCTAAACAGGTGCTATGAGTTGAATCAACTTGATGATCGTGAGTTTGGTTTTTGAAATGTGATACAAATTCGATATCACTTTGAAGAGTACGATATACCTGAACCAAGCCATGCATTTCAGTCGCCTCATACACATGCGAAAGCTGGACAATGAATAAGAAAAACTGAAGCAGAATTGATGCCCTTTGGTGCTGGTGAAGAATACTGACTATAAGTGAACAGCCCGAAGAATGAACACATTTATCTTAGAAGAAGTATGGTCATAATGCTTCTTCAAAACTAGGATGGTGAGATTTTTGTCTCATGAACTTTGCACATGCTATCAGGAGGGACCAGTTCAAGGAGAGGGACGTAATGCTTAGTACATTGTCAGTGAAGAGAGGAAGAGCCTTAGCAAGATGGATTGACACGGTGGCTGCAATGATAGGCGCAGGCAGAGCAACAGTTGTGAGGATGGCACAGGACTGGGCAATTTTCATTGTCTTGTTCATGGGGTCTGCTATGAGGACACCTACATGGGGAGTCATCTGTACCTAACAACAACAACAACTATATAAGTTTAGTTTTATATTGTCTCATTGAAATCAGTGAGTCTGTACCTGGTTGGTGGTGTTGTTAGGTGCTGTCGAGTCAGTACCGACTCATAGTGACCAGATACACAACATCACGAAATACTGCCCAGTCCTGTGCCAACCTCAAGTGTTGGTACACTTAAGCCCATTGCTGCTGCCACTGTGCCAACCCATCTCAATGGTGAGCTCCCTCCTTTTCGTTGATTGTCAGTTTTATAAAGCATGATGACCTTTTCTAGGGACTGGTCCCTCCTGATAGCATGTCCGAAGTATGAGAAATGAAGCTTGGCCACCCTGGCTTCCAAGGAGCATTCTGACTGTACTATTTCAAACACAGATTTGTTTGTTCTTTGGCTCTCTGTGGTACTTTTTTTTTTTTTATACCCCGAGTACCGTGTCCCCAACTACTCCATCTAGCCATGCCATCATAGTCCCCCCACATTTTGGGTCTGGGCAGTTTCCTGCCAAGGTATTCCAGTTAGTTATAGGCAGGATATGGGCCCACATGTTTTCTGTTGTGATGTTTCTGGCTGTCTCCCCTACCCCCACCAAGTGTTTATTTCACAGTGATAGGCAAGGGAGACCAAGATTCAAAAGATGGTCAAGCATCCTAGCATTATTCCCCTCTTTTCCCCCATTTAAGCCATGGCTCAATCCCTGTATCCTGAAGCCCTGTTATTCCTAGGTTGTACATACTTTGTAATTTAGCTCTGTGTCACCTAGCCCATGTAAACCTGCCCAACCGTTCTCCTGTCCACCTTGTTCTTCCCCCCCCCCTTCTTGTGTATTGCCAGCCTCCCCCTGCCCACCCCCGCAGGCTCTCCTGTGTCTATTCCCTACACTGTGCTCTTTCTTCCTCTCCCTCCCCACCTCTCTTCCCATACATACCAGTGATCAGCACTTGTATTTCTAGATCCCCCCCCCCCCCGCCCTTTTGGGTGGGTTCTTTTTCTTAGTCTTTTACAATAATGGTCTTATGCAGTATTTCTCCTTTTGTGACTGACTAATTTCACTCAGCATAATGTCCTCAAGGTTCATCCATGTTACCCGATGGTTTGTAGCTTCCTTGTTTTTTTTCAAGGTAGCTTACTCCATTGTGTGTATGTACCACAGTTTGTTTATCCATTCTTCAGTTGATGGGCATTTTGGTTGTCTCCATCTTTTTGCTATTTTAAATAGTGCTGCTGTGAACATTGGTGCCCCTATATCTACTCATGTTATGACTTCTATTTCTTGTGGGTAGATACCAAGTAGAGGAATTGCTGGATGATGTGGTATTTCTATTTCCAACATTATGAGGAAGCACCATATTGCTTTCCAGAGTGGTTGGGCCGTTTTGCATTCCCACCAATAATGTAGGAGGGTCCCAGTCTTTCTGCATCTTCACCAGCATTTGTTGTCCTCTGCCTTTTTGATCTTTGCTGTTATTGCTGGTGTGAGATGACATCTCGTTTGATTTGATTTTGGTTTTGATTTTGATCACTCTGATGGCTAGTGATCATGAATGTTTCTTCATATGTTTGTTGGCTGCCCGGATCTCCTCCTTGGTGAAGTGTCTGTTCCTGTCTTGTGCCCATTTTTTTTTTTTTTTTTTTTTTCCTGTGCCCATTTTTAATTGGGTTATTTGTCTGTTTCTTGTAGAGGTGCTGTAGTTTCCTATATATTTTAGAAATGAGTCACTTGTCTGATGTGTCGTTGCAAAATACTTTTTCCCATTCTGTGAGTTCCCTTTTTACTCTTTTGGTGAAGACTTTTGATGTACATAAGTTTTTAATTTTTAGTATGCCCCACTCATCTATTTTGTCTATTTTTGTTTGTGTACTTTTCAAGATGTGTGGTAGTCTGTATATGCCCTGAATTAGCGCCCTCACATATGTCTCTATTTTTTCATTGATGACCTTCATAATTTTGGGATTCACATTTAGATCTTTAATCCATACTGAGTTCGTTTTTGTACAGGGCGTTAGGTAAAGGTCTTGTTTCAGCCTTTTACATATCACTTTCCAGTTCTGCCAGCACCATTTGTTGAAGAGACTGTCTCCTCCCCATGCAATGTGCCTAAGCACATTGTCGAAAATCATTTGGCTGTATACCTTGGTGATGTAAAACAGCAGACATTTATTCTCTCATAGTTTTGAGAGCCAGAAGTCCAAAATCAGGGTATTGGCAATGCTACTGTTCCTTTTAAGGCTCTAGGGAGGGATCCTTTCCTTACCTTTTCCAGCTTCCAGTGACTCTGACATTTTCTTGGCTTATGGCCACATTACTCCAGCCTCTGCTTCATAGCCACATTGCCACTGCACTTTTCTCTCCTAATTCCTCTGCCTCTGTCGTGCCAGGATACACGTGATTACTTATCCTATAATTCAATGTAAGTACCTCTTTTTTAAGATGCTTAACTTATATCTTTTTACTATATAAGATAATATTTACTCTTTTGCCATATAAAGTAATATTCACAGGGTCTGGGGACTAGAAGGTGACATGTCTTTTCTGGTGCCAGCATTTACATTATTACTACAGTGTTGAAGCCACTGTTTCTCCCTATGGTTGAAAAGTGAATCAAGGATAAAGCAGCATTATGATGGCGATCCTATTATTTTTTCCTTTGATATTTTTGAGTTCTTGGAGTCCTGGTGTTGTGCTGTGGGTTAATGTGCTGGACTGCAAGGTCGGTGTGAATTTCAAGGTCATTGGTTCAAGCTTAGTAGCCACTCCTTGGAAACCCTACACAGGGTTGCTCTGAACCGGAACCAACTTTATGGCACTTAATAGCATTAGTTACCATATTAGTCACTTAACAACATGAGTCACCTAACTGTAATAATCTGAAAGCTGGCATCAGAAAAGATACATCATCTTCTAATCTGCAGAACCTGTCCAGGTGTGACGCTGCGGGCTAATGCTCTGGACTACAAAGTCAGTTTGAACAGTAAGATCGGTGGTTCAAGCTCACCAGCTGCTCCTCAGAAACCGTATACAGGGTTGCTGTGGGTCAGAACCAACTCGATGGCACTTAACAACAGCAACAATAGGTGGCTATGGAGTATTGATGTGGGGCTGTTTGATAAGTACTAGATTACTAATCACAGGGTTGATTGTTCAAACCCATTAGTCACTCTTTGGAATCCCTATATAGGGTCTCTTTCAGTAGGAACTGACTTGATAGCACTTAACAATAAGAAGAAGCCCTAGTGGTGCTGTAAGCCTACCAGTAAGAGTTGAAATTGATTAGATGATAGTGGGTGTGGGTTTTTTTTTTGGTGGGGGGAGATTGGTTGGGTAGGAATAAGGAGTGAGGGTTAGAGTTTGGACTATTTATCAACTTTACTAACCTGCTTCTTAGTATTTCTTTGTAGATTCTTCTGGATTTTTCTACATGTACAACCAGAGCCTCTGTGAATAGAAAAGTTTTAGTCTTCCTTTTCTAATTTTTATATTTTATTCTTTTGTGTTGATCAGAGTCCTTTAATACAGTGTTGAATGAAATGGGTGATAATGGACATCCTTGTCTTGATCATGTTTAAAAGAAGAAAGGCATTCAAGATCTTAAAACCAAATGTGGTTTTTACTGTACTCCTTTTGTATATATCTTTTATCAGATTAATCACCTTTCAGTTTCCATATTCCTAAGGTTTCTTGCCTTTAAAAAAAAATAGAGGTGACATACATAAAATTAACCATTTCAAAGTGCACATATGAATGGCATTTAGTAAAAGCACTATCTATGTCTAGTTCAAAAGTAGCTCATTGTCCCAGAAGAGACCCTCACAACTCATTAGCAGTCATTCCCTACTTCTCCATTCTCAGAGGCCCTGACAACTGCCAGTCTGCTTTGTATCTGTATGGATTTTCCTATTTTGGATAGTTCATATAAATGACATTATATGACATGTGACTTTTGTGTCTGACTTCTTTCATTTTTGCATAATATTGTCAGAGGGCAGTTCAGACTTACCCAGCAGCTCCATGGGAGAAAGACCAGCTGCTCTACTGTGTCACATTCAAATTCTATGAGTCAGATTGACTTGATGGCACCCAACAATAACAAAACCCACTTTGTAACATGTATACCTGAAGTGTATAGAGTGCTTAAAGATTGATATCCTAGGGATTAGTGAGCTGAAATGGACTGGTATGACTCATTTTGAATCAGACAGTCATTAATTACTATGCTGGGAATGACAAATTCAATAGGAATGGCATTGCATCATCAAAAACAGCATTTCAGGATCTGTCTTGAAGTACTGTGTTGTCTGTGGTAGGATAATATCCATATGTCTACTAGGAAGACCAGTTAAGATCACTAATATTCAAATTCATACACCAACTACAAAAGCCAATAATGATGAAATTGAAGACTTCTACCAACTTCTTCAGTCTGAAATTGATCAAACAATGCTATCAAGATACATTGATAATTACTGGTGATTGCAATGCGAAGGTTGGAAACAAAGAGGAAGGATTAGTAGTTGAAAAATATGACCTTGGTGCTAAAAATGATGGATGATAGAATTTTGCAAGACCAATGACTTATTCATTGCAAATAGCTTTTTTCAACAGCGTAAATGGTAATTATACATGTGGATCCCACCACATGGAATACACAGAAATCAGGTTGACTACATCAGCCAAATTTAAGCCAGGATCCTGCTGTGGAACAAACACCATCAATTGTTCACAAGCAAGTTGAATAAAATTTTCCACTTGCTGAAGAAAATTAAAACAAGCCCATGAGAGCCAAAACATGACCTTGAGTATATCCCACCTGAATTAAGAGCCATCTTAAGAACACATTTGATACATTGAACACTAATGACTGAAGACCGTATGAGTTGTGGTATGGCATAAGGAACATAATATATGAAGAAACCAAAAGGTCATTAAAAAGACAGGAAAGAAAGAAAAGACCAAAGTGGATTTCAGAAGAGATTCTGAAACTTGCTCTTCTTTTGGAAGCTAAAGCAACTGAAAGAAGCTGAACAGAAATTTCCAAGGACAGCTTGAGAAGATAAAGTCATGTGTTATAATGAAATGTGCAAAGACCTGGAGTGAGAAAACCAAAAGGGAAGAACATGCTCATCATTTATCAAGCTGATAGAACTGAAGAAAAAATTCAAACTTGGGCTGTAATATTAAAGGATTCCATGGAGAAAATTGGAGTTTTGGTGTGGTGCTGTGGGATAAACATTGGACTCCTAATCATAAGGTTGGTGGTTCAGACCTACTAGCTGCACCTTGGAAACCCTAAACAGGGTTGCTGTGAATCAGAACTGACTCAACTGCACTTAACACAACAACAGGGAAAATTTTGAACGACATAGAAAACATTGAAAGAATAATTGACTGAATACAAATAGAAATGTTTCAACAAACTGATGCAGAACTGGAGGTGCTCACTTCTCTGTGTCAAGAAATTTGGAAGAATACAGGTCTGGCTAACCAATGGGAAGAGATCCATTTTTGTGCCCATTCATTTCAAAGAAGGGTGATCCAATGGAATGGTAAAACTATTGAACAATATCATTAATATCACATGCAAGTCAAATTTTGCTGAAGATAATTAAAGAACAGTTGCAACATTATATCAACCAGGAGCTGCCAGTAATTCAAGCTGGATTCAGAAGAGCACGTAGAATGAGATATCATTGCTGACATCTGATGGATCTTGGCTGAAAGCAGAGAATACCAGAAAGATGTTTACTTGTGCTTTCTTGATTATGGAAAGGCATTTGACTGTGTGGATCATGACATTGCAAACAATGGGTATTTCACAGCTATGGATAACATTTCAAGGAATGGGTATTTCAGAACACTTACTTGTGCTCATTAGGAATTTGTATGTAGACCAAGCGGCAGTTATTTGAACAGCAGACGGGGATACTGAATGGTATAGAATCAGGGTTGTAGTATCCTTTCACTATAATTATTCAATTTTTATGCTGTAGAAATAATCTGAGACGCTTTTATGAAGTCTAGGAGCTCTGGTAGCGTAGTGGTTACGAATCGGGCTGCGAACCTTAAGGTCAGCAGTTTGAAACTACCAGCCGCTCCGCGGGAGAAAGATGAGGCTTTCTACTCCCGTAAAGATTTACACCCTTGGAAACCCTGTACAGGGTCGCTATGGGTCGGACCCGACTCGATGGCACTTAACAACAACAACAACAAGACTATATGAAGAAGAATATGCCATCAGGATTGGAGGAAGAATCAACAACCTGTAATGTGCAGATCACACAACCTTGCTTGCTGGAAGGGAAGAGGACTTGAAATATGAACTGATGATCAAAGAGTGTTTGTAGCCTTCAGTATGGGTTGTACCTCAGTGTTAAAACAAAAATCCTCACAATTGAACCAATAAATAACATCATAATAAATGGAGAAAAGATTGAAGTTGTCAAAGATTTTGTTTTGCATGGATCCATAATCAGAGCTCAGAATAGCAGCAGTCAAGAAATCAGCGGACTTTTGTATTGGTCAGATTTGCTGGGGGGGAAAAAAATCTCTCTTGAAAATGTTAAGGAGCAAAGATGTCACTTTAGAAACTATGATGGGCCTGACCCAATCTATGCAGTTGCCTCATATGCATGGAAATATTGAACAATGATTAAGGAAGAAAAATTGATGCATTTGAATATGGTGTTAGAGAATATTGAAAATACCATGAACTGCCAGAAGAAGAAAAAAATCTGTCTGGGAAGAAGTACAGCTAGAATGCTCCTTAGATGCAAGGATGGTGAGACTTCTCTCATACTTTGGACATGTTGTCAGAAGGGACTACTTCCTGTAGAAGGAGATCATACTTAGCAAAGTGGAGGGTTAGTGAAAAAAGAGCAAGACCCTTCCTGTAAGATGGATTGACACAATGGCAGCAGTAATGGTCTCAAACAATATCAATTGTGAGGATGGCGCATAGGGTTGCTATGAGTCTGAACCTACTTAAGGGCACCTAACGTGGAATGAGAGATATCATTGCTGACGTCTGATGGATCTTGGCTGAAAGCAGAGAATATCAGAAAGATGGTTACCTGTGCTTTATTGACTATGCAAAGGCTTTCGATTGTGTGGATCATGGCAAGCTATGGGAAACATTGCGAAGTACAAGTACTCCTGAACACTTAATTGTGCTCATGAGGAATCTGTACATGGGCCAAGAGGCAGTTGTTCGAATAGAAAATGAGAACAAAGAGTGGTTTAAAATTAAGGTGTACGACAGGGTTGTATTCTTTTACCATGCTTATTCAACCTGTATGTTGAGCAAATAATCTGAGAAGCTGGGTTCTATGAAGAAAAATGTGGCATCAGGATTGGAGGAAGACTCAGTAACAACCTGTGATATGCAGATGATACAACCTTGCTTGCTGAAAGTGAAGAGGACTTAAAATATTTACTGATGAAGATCAAAGAGCACAACCTTCAACATGTATTGCATCTCGATGTAAAGAAAGCAAAAATCCTCACCACAGGACCAATAAACAACATTCTTATCAACGAAGAAAAGATTAAAGTTGTTAAGGACTTCATTCTTCTTGGATGTGAGATTTAAGTAAGTGGTATTGTATTTTAAATCTTGATG
The DNA here is from genome assembly GCF_000296735.1 of Chrysochloris asiatica. Classification (NCBI taxonomy): domain Eukaryota; kingdom Metazoa; phylum Chordata; class Mammalia; order Afrosoricida; family Chrysochloridae; genus Chrysochloris; species Chrysochloris asiatica. The sequence continues at coordinate 2,067,161 of NW_006408692.1, read as the reverse complement.
TCCACATGTTCATTGCTAGTATTTAACAATGCAGTTAATGTTTGAATATTCATTTTTATCTTGTATCCTATGACCTTGTGGAATTCATTTATTATTAGTTCTGGGAGTTTTTTACTTGTTTGTTTTTTAACTGATACCTTGAAATTTCCCATACAGACAGTCATCAGTCATATCACCTGCAATCAGAGACAGTTTTCTTTTTCTTTGGTTTATATGTCCTTTACTTTATTATTTTTGCCTGATGTGCTGGTTAGAATAACCAGAATTATGTTGACTAAGAGTGACCAGAAAGACAACCTTGCTTTAATCCTGATCTGAAGGGGAAGCATTCAGTCTTTTGCAATTAGTACACATGGGCTTGCCATGAGTCAGAATCTCAAGGGCAGTCAACAAAGTTCTACGATGTTTATGTTTTTCTGAGAGTTTTAATAACAAATAATTATTAAGTTTTATTTTTTTTAAAAAAAGTTCAAAAGTCAGCCATCAGCTAGAAAATTGATGCTTACAGTTTTCTGGGATCCTCAAGGGCCAGTATTGGAACACTATCAGGAAAAATGTTCAGCCATCAACAGTGCTCATTACAGTGAGATGCTCACTGAAGAACTGAGGCCTAAACTTTACAACAGAACCAACCAACCAACCAAAATAAAAACAAAAACACAAGACAATCGTATAAGAGCGTAAGTCAAAAATTATCTTCACTCAGGCTGGATAATTTCTTCTAATCAACTTTTTGAAAAGACAAATTCATAATTTTTTTTATATCTTCTTGCTTTTTAATATAATTTGTCCATCTGTCAACAAACTTTCATATTCCCTTATTTTAAAAGGTGTTTTTTTTTTGTTTGTTTTGTTTAAGTTTTTATTGTGAATTACGTGATAGTTTACATGGGAGAGCATCAGCTTTACATTCATCCTATCATATTTCATTTCACTGCAGTGGTTACAATCCCCTCCATACATCATCAAACACCTGAAGGGTATGCCCCCCCAGTCTGCGCCCCCCCCCCCCCCCCCCCCCCGCCCCCCCCCCCCCCCCCCCCCCCCCGCCATCAGCACACAGTCCCTTGCCCTCCCTGAGTCCCGAGTTCCCAGCTGTTTCATCTCTCCACATCATCGCCTCTGCCTCCATCTCTGGTTTCACTGCTTCTCTGGGTAGGGTCCCCCACTCCACTCTTCTCACTTGGTGTTCCCAAATACCTCAGTTCCTGGAATGCAAAATGACCCACTCCCTTTCTTGTGTTACAAAGCATCTACCTTTACATTTCTGTTCCTGACAGTCAGTCCTGATAGCAGTTATTCACTATTGTACCACAAGAGATTTATCCCCATTTCCTTTCATCAGCCCCTTCCCAACATATTGGAAACCATTCAGTGGAGATTCTACCTTCCCCTGCACCCTCTGGAACTGGGTTCTCTCTTGAAAGCTTGTAAGCCAGTCACTTCTTGCTTTGTAGCCCCCTATTTTGGGTAGCCAATGTCTAAAGTTGTCCACTCCTGTGAACCCTGTGTACTGAGGGGGTGGGAATGATCACTGTAAAGATTTGTTCCCTCTTTTGAGCTACTACATCCATAACTATAGGTCAAGTTCATCAAATTGTTCATCAAATCTTTTTTTCCTCTTCTTTCTTCTAGTTGAGTTCTGATCATCCAGCCATTGAAGCCAGGTCAAATGGGTACTATCTGCAAGTATGGAGGTACTTGTGCATCTCCCCTCACTTCATATCAGCTGGATGCTTCACTGTCCGTTCTAGTCTTCTGTGGCCATGTCACAGTCTCTGGGCCCAGGAGTCCCCAGCCATACTGCTGGCTAACCATGTCTCACCCTGAGTTCACAAGAGTCTATTGAATGTGGTTGTACTTAGCTTACAACTTCATTGCTGTTTTCCCCCTACTGTCCCTTATTGGGGAGTCCTGGTGTGGCGCTGTGTGTTAATGAGCCAGACTGCAAAGCCAAAAATTTGTGCAAGGTTGGTGGTTCAAGCTGACCAGCTGCTCCTCGGAAACCCTTTACAGGGTCGCTATGGGTCGGAACCGACTCGACGGCACTTAACAACAACAACAACCCCTTATTGGTGACCAACGTGGTCACCAGCCAGATCATATACCTGCCTGTGTATTCCCCTTGAGTCTTAGTCTTGGAAGGGGGTTTTCTCTGAGGGAAGCCGACCACTTGCCTTGATGGCTTCCAGACGAGCAGCTTGCTTGTTCTTGTAGTAGTCAGTCAGACTGCCATTATTGCTTTTGATTTTTCTTGCTGGTCTTTCTTTCACAAAGTATCTTCTGTTCTTCTAGCCACTACAGAAGTACTTGTCCTTTCAAGTGGAAAATTCCCGCCTCAGAAGATTCTGGAAGGGGTTCATGATTCCACCTATGGTCTTAGGCAATGCAAGCGCTCCGCAGGAAGCCTCTTTCACTGGGCAAGTTTTAGCCCCCTTTAAGGTATTCCAATCAGTTATAGGCTGAAAATGGACTTATAAGTTTTCTGTTGTAATGTTTCTGGCTATTCCTTTTTCTCCCCCTCAAGGGTCTATTTTACAATGGTAGGCAAGCAAAACCAAGATTCAAAAAGACAGCCAAACATCTTAATATTATTTCCCTCCTTTTACTGATTCAATCCCTGTATCACAGCGCCCTGTTGTTCCAAGGTTGTGCATACATCATTATTTACCTCTGGCTCACTTAGCCCATTAAAACCTGCCTAATTGTTCTCCTATCCACCTTGTTCTTCCATTCCCCTCCCACTTCTTGTGTATTGCCCCTCTCTTCCCAGCACCCAAGCTATTCTGTGTGTATTCCCTACCTTTGCTCCATCTTCCCCTCCCTCCCGTACACCCTTGTTGTTGTTAAGTGCCTTCGAGTCGGTTCCGACCCATAGCGACCCTGTACAGGGTTTCCGAGGGTGTAAATCCTTACGGGAGTAGA
>NW_006408692.1:2045923-2063711 GCF_000296735.1 Chrysochloris asiatica | reverse complement strand
ATTTCTATTTCCAACCTTCTGAGAAAGCGCCATATTGCTTTCCAGAGTGGTTGGACCATTTTGCAACCCTACCAACAAAGTAGGAGGATCCCAGTCTCTCCACATCCCCTCCAGCATTTATTGTCCTCTACTTTTTTGATCTTTGCTGTTATTGCAGGTGTGAGATGATCTCATTGTTGTTTTGATTTGCATATCTCTAATTGCTAAGGAGCTCTGGTAGCGTAGTGGTTACGAATCAGGCTGCGAACCGCAAGGTCCGCAGTTCGAAACTACCAGCTCCTCCGCAGGAGAAAGATGAGGCGATCTGCTCCCGTAAAGATTTACAGCCTCGGAAACCCTGTTCAGGGTCGCTATGGGTCGGAACCGACTCGACGGCACTTAATTGCTAAGGAGCTCTGGTAGTGTAGTGGTTACGAATTGGGCTGCTAATCTCATGATCAGCAATTCGAAACTACCAGCTGTTTGCGGGAGACAGATGAGGCTTTCTGCTCCTGTAAAGATTTACAGCCTTAGAAACCCTATACAGGGTCGCATTGAGTTGGAACTGACTCCACGGTACTTAACAACAACAACAATCGCTAATTTGTGAACATTTTTCATATGCTGGTTGGCTGCCCGGATCTCCTCCTTGGTGTAGTGTCTGTTCATGTCCTGTGCCCACTTTTTAATTGGGTTATTCATCTTTTTCTTATAGAGGTGTTGTAGTTTACTATATTAGTCCCTTGTCCAGTGTGTCGTTGCAAAAGATTTTTTCCCATTCTGTGGGCTCCCTTTTACTCTATTGGTGAAGTCTTTTGATGCACGTAAGTTTTTAATTTTTAGTATGTCCCAATCATCTATGTTGCCTTTGTGTACTTTGCTAGTCTGTGCATTTCCTGTATTAGATCCCTCACATTTGTCCCTATTTTTTCATTGATGGCCTTTATAATTCTGGGAGTCACATTTAGGTCTTTAATCCATGTTAAGTTGGTTTTTGTATAGGGGGTGAAGTCTTGTTTCAGTCTTTTGCTTATTGCTTTCCAGTTCTGCCAGCACCATCTATTGAAGAGACTATGTCCTCCCCATGCAATATACTTAAGCACTTTGTCAAAAATCAGTTGGCTGTATGTGGATGGGTTAATTTTTGAATTCTCGAATCTGTTCTATTGAACAGTGTATCTTTCATTGTACCAGTACCAGGATGTTTTGACCACTGTAGCCGTGTAGTAAATTTTGAAATCAGAGATTGAGAGGTTGCTAACCTTGTGGTTCTTCTTCAGCAGTACTTTGCTTATCCTGGATCTCTTTCCTTTCCATATAAAGTTTGTAATTGTTTTTTCCATCTCTTTGAAGAATGTCATTGCAATCTGGATTGGGATTGCATTACATGTACAAATTGATTTGAGCAGTATTGACATTTTTATGATGCTAAGTCTTCCTATCCAGGAGCAAGGTATATTCTTCCATTTTTGTAGGTCTCTTTTGGTTTCTTGCAGTAGTGTTTTGTAGTTTTCTTTGTATAGGTCCTTTGTTTCTCTGGTTACATTTATTCCTAGATATTTCATTCTTTGGGCAGTTATTATAAGTGGTATTGTTTTCCTAATGTCTTTTTCAGCACTGTCATTGTTACTATAGAGGAATCCAACTGGTTTTTGTATGTTGATCTTATACTTTGCCTAAAAATGGTTTTAAGTTGAGCTGCAAGCCATTCACTTCTTCATAAGAGGAAAATCTTCATCCTTGAATAACTGCTTTCATGGGATCAAACGTAGAAGTACGATGGAGCAAATCAGGTAGGATGCTTTAACACCTCAAAATGAAGTTTTTGCAGTGTCAACAGTTTGTGTATATGTGTGAGAACGTGCATTACCATTCAAGATCACAATGCTCTAGGATAGCAGTCTTCTGCATTTACTCTGAAATTTAGGCATGAGCTCTTCAGTCAGCATCTCACAGTAATGAGCACCATTGATTGTTGAACTCTTTTCCTAATAGTGTTCCAATACTTGTACTTGAGAATACCAGAAAACTATGCATCACTTTTTCAGCAGATAGTTGGCTTTTGAACTTTTTCTTGGTTAGAGATTGAGGATATTTCCATTTTGTACCCTGCCCTTTAATTTCAGGCTCGTAGTGATGAATTCATGTCTTGTCACCAGTAACAGTTTTTTTGTAAGAAACTTTTTCCTTCCTTCAAGTATCAGTCCACATTTTGTTTGCAGATGTCCAAAGGCTCTGCTTATACTCTTCTGTGAGTTGTTTTGGTACCCATCTCGCACAAACTTTTGAAACCCATGTCTGTCGTGGATTGTTTCATAGGCAGAGACTGGCTGATTTGCAAATGATTTGCTACATAATCCACTGTCACTCATCTGTTTGATAGAATCATTTCATGTGCACGCTCAATGTTGTCATCAACAGTGGGCAGGAGTTTTAACATAACTAAAGTACAGATGATTTTAGATTCATCTGTTTATAATCATCAACTTGTTCAAACAGAACTACAGTCACTGCTTCAAGATTTTTTTGGTTTTAGTTTTCAAAGAACTGTGATGTGTCTTGACATGTTTTCCTTTTTTTGTTTGTTTCCAATTTGCTCAGTTTGTTGAATTTGTATGTTTGTGTCTCTTCCAAATTTGTAAGTTTTTTAGCCATTTTTTTCTTTGAGCACTTTTCAGCTCTTTCCTCTTTCTCTTTTTGTACTTGGATGGTATGAATGTTGATCTTTTATTGTAGTTTCACTGGTCCCTGTCCATTTGTTAGGGTTTCTTTTTTGTTGACTATTTTTCTGTTGCTTAGAATGGGTAATTTCGGTTATTCATTCTTCCAGTTCAGTAATTCTTTTTTCATTTCTGTCCATTTATGCTGTTAGTTCATCCAGTGAAATTTTTATTTTGGTCATTGTATTTTTCAGTTCTAAAATGTCCACTTTTTACCTTTTATCTTTTTCCTGAGACATGCATTTCTTTTACAACTTATTTTGTTTGTTTCCATTAATTTTTTGCCTGTTTTTAATTGTTCATTGAGGCATTCTTATGGCTACTTTAAAACTTTTGTAAAATAATGCTACCATCTCTTTCACCTTAGTGTCAGCATCTAGTGACTTTTTCTTAACTTTTTCATGATTTGTAAAACCCATAAGTATTTTTTTTTTAAGGTTTTATTGTGAATTGAGTGATAGTTTACATGGGAGAACATTGGTTTTATAATCATTGTTTCACTTCCATGATTACAACCTCCTCCGTGCATCATCATTCAACAGTATTTGCTTCTATTCCCTCTTTTTTTCCCCCCTATTTCTGTCTCTCTCTCTCTCTTTTCTCATTAACTTTTGTTCCTTGATATGACTAATGATTTTTTATCTAAATCTGAATATTTTGGCTGTTGTGTTATGGGACTTGCTGTTGTTAAGTGTTGTCTTGTCAGTTCCAACTCAAAGAGAGCCTGTGTAGGGTTTCATAGGAGTGGGTGGTGAGTTTAAACTACTGACCTTGCAGTTCAAATCGACCTGCTGGTCTAGTGCATTATCACTGTATAATGTCACAGACTCTAGACCTTATTTATTTAATCCTTCTGTTTTAGTTGGCTGTTTCTGATGTTCCTTTGACAGGGCAAAAGGAGAGTCACTGCCTCATTTTTGCCAGGTTGGGGTGGGAAACTAGGTTTCTTAATTGGCCTCTGTTGACAACCAAGGTTGGGGTGGGCAGAGTTAGGAGTTCTGTCTCTCTATGTGGTCTCCACTAACACCTTGGCTGCTGCTGTTGTTACGTGTCATTGAATCAGTGTTGACTCATAGTGACCCTTTGTAGGATTTCCAAGGAGCAACTGGTGGGTTTGAACTGCCTGCCTTTTGGTTAGCAGTCCATTACTTGTCCTATAGTGCTACACCAGGACTCTGACACCTTGGCAGTTGTGGTTTCATTACCACTGGCTGGTAGTGCCTGTCCTGATTGTCCATAAAATTAATTCTGACAGCACCAATATGGTATGAGGTTGGTTCCCCTTGTTACTCCTGTTGTTGTTAAGTATATTCTGACTCTTATCAACGCTTATAGTGTTTCCGAGGAGTGACTGGTGAGTTTGAACTACTGACCTTGCAGTTCAAACCAACCTTGTGGTCCAGGGGTTACCCCACAGTGTCACATCAGGACTCCTTGTTACTGCTGCTGGGGTGAAAGTCCAGATTTCTCATGTGGTCTCTAGACATCACAGGAGCACAGGGCTTCATTACTGCTCACTGGGGACGATAGACTTATGCAGCCATCACTGCAGTTGTTGTTTCAACGTTTTTTCTTTCAGACATTTTAGTATGATGCATCTTAAAATGGATTCCTATTTTGAGTTTGCTCCACTTGTTGATTTTGTATATTTGTGTCTTTACCAAATTCAGGATGTTTTCAGTCCTTACTTTGTTGAATACCTTCTTATTGGGAGGAGAAGGGGAAAAAATGTATCTTACCTGCTCTGTTTTCCTGGAAGTGGCAGTCTTTATCCCACATGTTCTAGATAGTGACATCAGTTTTCCTTTAGTTCTAAGTATTTCATAATTTCTGTTGTGCCCTTTTCTTTTGTTCATGAATTATTTAGAAATATATTCCTTTCTGTCAAAGCATATGGGACTTTTCTTGTTATCTTTTTGTTATGACTTTTAGTTTAATACCTTTGTGGACAGATAAACATGTTCTGAATGATTTGGTCTTTTAAAGTTTTTGATATTAAAAAAAAATAGGTTGTTTTAGAACATTTTAGATTTGTTTGTTGCCCCTCCATACTGTTTGTGCTATTATTAACATTCTATATTTGTATGGTACATTTGTTAATAGTGCTGATCCAATAGTGATGCAGTTTTATTGACTAAAGTTCATTGTTTACTTTGGAATTCATCTTTTATATTGTGTATGTCTGTGGATTTTTGACACATAATGTCATGTGTCCACCATTACAGTATCCTACAGAATAGCTTCACTGCCCTGAAAATGCCCTGTGATCCACCTGTTCATCTTCTCTACCCCTGAAACTTTTGATCTTCATACTGCTTCTGTAGCTCACAGGCCAACTGACTAGAAGAGATTCATATGTGCGCTCATTACAAAGAATGGATATCTAGCAGAATTTGGAATTATGGAACAGCATCTGTAATGTCACGTATAGTAAAGTTTTACTGACGATAATTCAGAAATGGTTGAGAGTTCTGCGGAACTGCCAGAATGTCAAGCTTTTGATTCAGCAGAGGCTGTAGAATGAGGAATATGATTGTTGATGTGACATGGATCTTGGCAGAAAGCAGAGAATGCCAGAAAGATATTCACCTGTGTTTTGCTAATATGCAAAGGATTTTGACTGGATCACAAATTATGAGTACTATTACAAAGAATGGGAATTCCAGAACACTAAATTGTACTTATGTGGAAGTTACATAAACTGAGAGATAATCACTGAAAAAGAACAAGGGAATACTACTTGTTTTAAAATCAGGAAGGGTATGTGTCAGGATTGTATCTTTTTACTATGTTTATCAGTCTGTATGCTGGAGTGGCATTGTGGGATAAAACACTGGACTGGACTGCAAGGTCGGTTTGAACCAGAAGGTCAGCGGTTCAAATATACCAGCCCCTCCTTGGAAACTTTATACAGGGTCTCTATAAGTCAGAACCGACTCTGACACTTAACAACTTGCTGAGTAAGTAATCTTAGAAGCTGCTTGGATTGTATATAGAAAATGTGGCACTAGGGTTAGAGGAAGACTCATAACAACCTGTGATACGCTGATGACACAACTTTGATGAAAATGAAGAGGACTTGAAGGCTTTATTGATCTAATAAATAGAGGTTAAGAATGCTATTAAACTGCTAAATATCCTATAGCTGGCAAGACATTCCTGCACAACAAAGAATCATCTTGTCAGTGCCCAGTTGAAAAACCCTGTTCTAAAGTGTTTCAGTAACTTTCACTTTTCCACTCTCTCACTATCCTTTAAAGTTTATCTTAGAGAAATGTTTGGCAAACTTTATTACAAGAGTCAGGTAATAAACATTTAAATTTTTCAGGCCAGGTTTGGTTTTTGTTGCATATTCCTTTTCATCTTTTTTTTAATGACAATTCTTTAAAAATGTTAAGATTATTCTTAGCTTGGGGGCCACATTTGGCCAGTGGAGTATAGTTTGCCAACTTTTTCCCTCAAAATTATAATATGCACTTTTGGCTTATCCAAGTGTAATGTTATTTCTTTTATCCTTTTCCTAGACAGCAAAGGGCTCTCTAACACTAATTCTGTTTCTCCTAAGTCACCTAACAGTGATCTTATATATTTTAATCCTATATATGTTTGAGTCCCATAAGATAATATTTGTACTGACAATATTCAGTTAGAATTATGTGTATATTTATCATTTCCATTTTTCTTTTCTGTTTTTTTTTTGCCACACAGATGAGATAATGTTCCTTGTGTTTGAAGAAACCTTTTCTTTCAGTGTGCATTTGCTGGAATGAATTATCTCCGTTTTCATTTGTCTAAAAATGTCTTTACTTTTCCTATTTTTTGAAATATGTATATTTCATATATATTTGTATATACGCACACACACACACATACATAGAGCTTTCTTTCAGCACTTTCAAGGTAGTATTACTTTGCGTTCTGACTTTGATTGTTGAAGTTCATTGTGAGGTTTTTGTTTTTTATTTTGTTTTTTTCCTGCTCATCTGAAAACAGTTTGTTCCTGAGTGATCTTTAACTTTTTTCTGTTTTCCCATTTAGATTTCCTAATATGTGCATCTGTGTAGATTTCTTTTTATTCATGTGCTAGGGTTTTGTAGGATATTTGAAATCTGAGATTTGGTATCTTTCATCAATTTGGGGAATTTGTCAAACATTATTTTTGTGACTACTCTTTTTATCCTTTCTCTCTTTTCCTTTTGAGACTCTAGTTGCACGCCTGTTGCAATGACATGTTCACTTCAGGCTCTGTTTCTCTTTCCTTCTTTTTTTTTCAGATTATCTTTTTTTTTTAAAGCTACATGGTGAGACTTTTTCATTTTTTATTTTGTACATAAGTAAAAACAGTGTCTAGAAAAAGACATGTTTGGCAAAATAGAAAGTGAAAGTGAAGCAAACCCTCAGTGTGCTGGATTGATATGGTAGCTACAACTAGTATGCTCAGTCATGACAGCAATCATGAAGATGGCACAGGACTGGGCACTGTTTCGTTCTGTTATACATAAGGATGCCAGCAGCTAAAAACACATACACCTTTTTCATTGAGCTCTTGATTTTGGTTATTATATTTTTCCATTTTTAGTTTTAATTGGTTTCTTTTTATGTTTTCTAATTCTCTACTAGTATTCTCAATCTTGTTTTCTATCCCCTTCAGCCCAAATAATTATTATTTGTTTTAGAATCTATATCTGATAACTCTAATTGTGTGTCTATCTATTGTTTATTGTATCTTGTGGCTTTAATTCATGTCTGTCTTCTAATGAATCCAGTTATTTGATAGTGTGTTATATTTATATTTGCAGTAAAAAAATGATGACTAGTTTAATAATATTTTTCCTGAAGTACCCTATCCTTAAGAGACCATCTTTAAAATGTCTACTCAAAATGAGTAGAGTTTGCTGATCCTATCTCTGTTTCTTTGAATTCATTCTGAGAAGGTACTCAGTAGTCTCCCACCTAAAAACTCAGGAACTAGTTAATGCTCACAGTAAAAAGTGTATTCCCACTGAGTCTTAGTCTTGGAAGGGAGTTTGCACTGAGGGGACCCGACCACTTGCCTTGATGTTTCCTGGGCAAGCAAGTTACTTGTTCTTGTAGTAACAGTCGGTCTGCCTATGTGGTTTTATATTTTTCCTGTAGGTCTTTCTTTCAAGAAGTATCTTCTGTTCTTCTAGCCACTCCAGGCTGGTCTGCTTGTCCTTTCAAGTGGGATGGTTTGGTTTTTTGATGTACATAAAAACACTCAGGAATATATAATCATTTAAACAACCAAAGGACACATTCTGCAAGCCTGCCTCTTGGTTGCAAGCACACAGCCTTTCTCTTTCCATTAGTCTAGAGTCTTCAGTTGCTCTATTTCTCCATGTCCTCATCTCTGCCTCCATCTCTGATATCACTGTTTCTCTGGAAAGGGTTCCACATTCCTCTCATGCAGTTCTCCGTTGATGGTCCTAGGGTCCTTTGTTCCTGGAATGTAAGATTAACTGCTCCCCCCCTTTTTGTTACAAAACTTCTACCTTTACAATTGTGACAGTTGCTATTAGTCATGATAACAATTACTCACTGTTGAATCATAAGAGTCTTATCCCCAACTCTTTTTGCCAGACCCATCTAAACAAGATGAAACTATTCAGTGGGGATTCTACCTTTCACAGCATACTCTGAAACTCAACTCCCTCTTGAAAACTTGTAAGCCAGTCACTTCATGCCTTTATAGCCCACCCTCCCACCCCCAATTTAGGTAACCAGTGTCTAAGTTGCCAGTTCCTATCAACCCTGTATGCAGAGAGGATAGGATTGATCATTGATGTGAAGACTCCTTCCCTCTCAGTTGGTATTTTGAGCTACTACATCCATAAGTATAGGTTAAGTTCATCAAATTGTAGGAATTTACACTCTTGTTTCCTTTATCAAAAACTTAAAAAAAAAAAAAAATCTTCCTCTAGTCGAGTTCTGATCATCAAACCATTGAAGCTAGGTCAAATGGGTATTATCGACAAGTTTGGGCATTCTTGTGTGTCTCCCCACACTTCATATCAGCTGGATGCTTCCCTCTCAGCTCTAGCCCTCCATGGCTATGGCTTTGTCCATGGGTTTATGAGGCCGTTTTATCTATGACACTGTTTTTGAGGATTATTGTAATTATCTTCCCCAAGATTATCATTGATTAATTCTGAAACTGGATAACTAAATTTGTTATATGGATTGTTCACTTAAGAATCAGTATAAAATTCATTCTGATGTTGATAAGAATCATGTAAATCTTGTTAGTAGTTTTAAGCAGAGGTATCATAATATCCCATGAGGAGAAAGTTCTAAAAAGAGTATTGGATCCAGAGAGGGAGAGCGACTGTGTGCTGAAGACCTGGGGGGAACGGGGGGAAGGATTGCATGGAGGGGATTGTAACCATGGCAATGAGAGACAATATACGATAGAATGAATGTAAAACTAATGTTCTCCCATGTAAACTATCACATAATTCACAATAAAACATTAAAAAAAAAAAAAAAGAGTATTGGTCAATGGAATCATGGTAGTCATAACCAAGTTTGAGTCAGGGAGTTCTTTCTCATATCAGATCTAAAATTTCCCTTCTCTATTGTAGACTCTTCATACTTAGTCATCACAGAAATGGAAAATATTAGTGATAATAGTTAATACTATGGTCTACTTTCATTAGTTAATGAGTCTTCCTCGTATCTTGATGCCACATGTTTATTCATATAATCTAGCATCTCAAAATGTTTTGCTTGGTATACGGATTGAATAAGAATGGTGAAAGAGTATAACCCTGTCGCACACCTTTCTTAATTTTAAACCATTCATTGTTTCCTTGTTCTTTTCAAACAGCTGGTTCTTGGTCTGTGTACAGGTTCCACAGAAGTACAATTAAATATTCTGGAACACTCATTTTCCACAATGCTGTCCATGTTTTGTCATGAGCCATATAATCGTAAGCTTTTCTATAGTCAATAAAGCACAGGTAAACATCTTTCTGGTAATCTCTACTTTCAGCCAAGATCCTTTTGACGTCAGCAATGATACCCTTCTTTCCACATCCTCTTCTGAATCCGGCTTGAACCTCTGGAAGTTCTCTGTCAATGTATGGTTGCAGTCATTTTAAAATTATCTTTAACATCAGGATTGGAGGAAGATTCAGTAATAACCTGCCATGTACAGATAGTACAACTTTTGACTGCTGAAAGTGAAGAGGACTTAAAATATTTACTGATGAAGATCAGAGACTACAGCCTTCAATATAGATTGCGCCTCAACTTAAAACTAGAGCCCTCATTACTGGACCAATAACATCACAGTGAATGAAGAGAAGATTGAAGTTTTCAAAGACTTTTTTTTTTTTGCTCTAATCAACCATCAATACTTTTGGAAGCAGCAGTCAAGAAATAAAATGACTTATTGCATTAGTCAAATCTGCCGCACAAGACCTCTTTAAAGTGTTGAAGTGCAAAGATGCCAGTTTGAGGACTAAGGTGTGTGTGACCCAAGCCATGGTATATTCTGTAACCTTATGCATGCAAAAGTTAGTGAGTAAAGAAGACCGTAGAAGAATTGATGCATTTGAACTATGGTGTTGATGGAGAATATTAAAAGTACCATAGACTATCAAAAGAACAAACCAATCTGTGTGGGAAGGCATACAGCCAGAATGCTCCCTGAAAGCCAGAATGGCAGACGTCGCCTCTCATACTTCAGACATATTATTGGAAGGATATCCTGGAGAAGGATATCATGTTTGGTAAAATGGAGGGTTGGAGAAAAAGAGGAAGATCCCCAATGAAATGATTGGCATAGTAGAAGTAATGATGGACCTTAGATATAGCAATGATTATGAGGTTGGCACGGACTGGGCAGTGTTTCATTCTGTTGTACATAGGCTCGCTATGAGTCAATACCCTAACAACAGCATCTTCATTAGTATAGGGATTCACAAACCAAGACAAAAGCTACATGAACAGAAAGTATGATGTACGTATTTCTGGGAATATGAACATAGACTATTTTAACTAGCGTAGGATGCTCTTGGTAGATGGTTGGAAATTAAATGAAGTAGGTTGGGGCTGCTTGTGTAGGACCTTAAAGCTAGATTGTTTGACTATGTCTTATATGTATATCGTTTTAAAGTCTGTTTTATAGAGTTTTTGGTAAAAGTGTACATAGCATAATAAGTTAGCTTTCCATTTGACAATATCCTTACAAATTGTAGTCTAGTTTCCCTGCCCCCTTCTTGTCTCATCTTTGCTTTGAGTAATTGTTGACCTTTTTGTCTCATACATTTTTAAGAAGGACATTGCTCTTGTCCTTTATTTTGAGTGTCACTCTGCTATTTAGCCAAAAGATGAGATTAGGGGATGAGCTCAATTCTAGGTGTCAAGAGTGCTTCAGAATGACAGTCTCAGGGAATCCTGTTTCCTACTTTTAGAATTTTTCTGGCTTTTTTTTTTTTTTTTAAATTGGAATATGATTTCTTCCATTCTTTATGGAATCCACAATTATGCCCCAGTCAGAATTGTGTGTGATGATAGTTGGGTGCCATATGGTTCTTGTCTCAGGGTAGGTACGGTTATGCCTCATTGTAGTCTTGTTTCATCCCTGAGCTTTTGGTTACTTTACTGTTTTGCCTGACAAGTAGAAACCCACCGTTGTGTCTTAGATGACTACTGGAAAGCTAAGACCCCAGATGCTACTCAGTTCACTAGGATGCATATCATGATTTTTGTGAACTAAGTTAAACTAAGTTGCCCCATGAAACTGTAGCCCTAAGCCTTTAAACCCAGAAAGCCAGTTTTGGAAGGTGTTTGGTTTTATGTGAGAACTTCCCGTTTTTGTGTGCTTGTACCACATATTTGTATTCACACATATTCATAGATTGCTTTGTGGGATAAACTCCAGACTACTAACTGCTAGGTCAGCAGTTCAGTTCACCAGCTGCTTTGCAGGAGAAATATGAGGCTTTCTGCTCCTGTAAAGATTTTCGGAAACTTTATAGAGGGTTGCTGTGAGTCAGAATCAACTTGACTGTAGTGCATTTGTTTGTTATAGATACTTTTATTTGTTCTTACCTATGTACTTATATGTACCTACCCATATACCAAGCAGCTCTGGTAGTGTAGTGGTTACGAGTCGGGCTGCCAACCTTAAGGTCAGCAGTTCAAAACTACCAGCGGTTCCATGGAAGAAAGATGAGGTGTTCTGCTCCGATAAAAATTGACAGCCTCGGAACCCTGTGCAGGGTCACTATGAGTCGGAACTGACTCCACGGTACTTAACAACAACAACAGCCACTCATATACCAGTATGCTCGTATACATCCATAAGTGCTTAAACAGTTGCTTTTACTTTGGTTAACTAGAGTTCATATGTTGGAACTTTTGAGTTAGAATGAGAAGTCAGAACAGAATTTTGAATATTAATCTGGCAGTGCTTTATGAAGTGGACCAAAGAGAGAAGATACTGTAAGCAGGGATAAGAAGAAGTTCTCATGCTAGTCTCTAGTTATGAAGTAATAAGGGGTTGACTTTTTGCAGTAAGTACGAATGGAGAGAATGGGGTGAATAAAATAAAAATTTTAAAGGAAGAATGGTATATGGGAAGTTAGGAAAGAAAATGGAGAATGTTTTTGGGTTCAAAGTGTAGAGGAATAGGAAGTGTAATACTGGTATCAGTCCTGAAGGTGGTGAGTCAGGAGCATAAAAAAAGCAGAGATGGTGAATTTGGTTTAAGATAATTTAAATATAGTGTTGAGGTAGACTTACTTACTGGACAGTTGCAGATCCAGGATGAGAATATGAGAATGAATACTCTTGTTGATGTGCTACTTTAGTGATATGAATTTTTATCATTATAAAGAATAAAATCTAAGAGTAAAATATTGAAAATGTGTGATATGTGTTGCCTTGTAGCAGGCTCCTTATTATTTCTCAGAAGTTATCAATATTATCAGTTTGCTGTATCTGTGTTGATTTTTCTCTATATATTTATATCTACCTATCTTCTTTGTGGCATTATAAACATATTGCTAATACATTTTCCCATTTCATTTGGGGTAGATCTTATGTATCCTCTTTAAATCATAGAATGTTGTTGTTGTTAAGTGCCATCCAGTCAATTGCAATTCACAGAGACTCTGTATAGGGTTTCCAAGGAGTGGCTGGTGGGTTTGAACCACTGACCTTGTAGTTAGCAGTTCACTGCTTATCTTAGAGTTATACACATATGCAAATACACATATGTGTGCATGGAAACTAAAATTTAAGATGATGCAATGGTGGTGGTAATTAATTAAGGAATATTTTGAAATTGAGAGTCCTGAAAGATAATCCTAAACTCCCCCCTATGAGAAATAACTTGTGTGGTTGGTCCACCTTCAGGAATTCATGAGATTGCAAGACCTGGCAGACACGTTGTTGATTTAAGCAGCCTGTTGATTTAAGCAGCCTATTCTGGAGTCCTGGTGTGGTGCTGTGGGTTAATACGCCAGACTGCAAAACCGGTTGACTGCAAGGTTGGTGGTTCAAGCTTACCATCTGCTTCTTGGAAACCCTATACAGGGTCGCTATGGGTCAGAATCTACTAGGTGGCAATTAAAAACAACAACTTTCTGGGACTAGGAAATTTAAATAAAAATACAGCCATTAAGACCTTGGGCAAGCCATTTTGGCCTCTCTGAGGGTAGGGAAAATGGGATGTACCATAGAATTGTATATGGAGAACTGGAACTGGAGGAGGGGCTTCTGGGGGGACAAGAATAAAAATCATTTGTGGAGGGCCATGTGGCACATCTGCCCATGTCTATGGGGCTGGGCTCTCGATTTTGCAAAATCAAATAAAGAAAACCTCACTGTCACTAAAATGAGTACAGATTGAATTCCTTGAGCGTTTGTAAGTATAGACATTTCTCACGCCCCACCCCCACCCCCAAAGACTCTAAAACCACTGATATCAAGTCCATTCTAACGTACAGTGGCCCTGTAAGACAGAGGAGAGCTGTTCCATAGCATTTCCAAGGCTGTCAATCTTTATGGAAGCACACTGTGTCACTTTCTCCCCCGTGGAGCTGTTGGCCTATTCAAACTGCCATCCTTTCAGTTAGTAACCCAATGCTTAACCCACGGTACCACCCGAACTCCTAAGATAATTCTAGAAGATTTAGATACCAAAAGGGAAGAAATAACATCACTTTAACCTTATTTTCTAAAAATGTTCATACCTTAGTGAATTTTATTTCCATAGGGACTTAATTTTCAATTTAAAGTATGTCATAGTAATGTAGTTTACTGTCCACTAGAATAAAAAAGAAAAATAGCATTTAACTTAGAAGTCTTTTTTTTTTTTTTCTAGTTGTAGGACTAAAATTTTGTTTGTACTGTTAAAAAGTCATGAAATGTTATTTTATGTTTCTATCTCCTAAATATTACTTTGGGCCAAAGAGCAGTATGAAAATTACAAGCCAGTTGGATGACCCACTTCATTATTTTTTTGGCAAATATATACTTTTGCGTAGTGGTTACGAATCGGGCTGTGAACCGCAAGGTCAGCAGTTCGAAACTATCAGCGGTTCTGCGGGAGAAAGATGAGGCGTTCTGCTCCCGTAAAGATTTACAGCCTCGGAAACCCTGTGCAGGGTCGCTATGAGTCGGAACCGACTCCAAGGCACTCAACAACAACAACAACAACATACTTTTGACAGGCTAATGTGGCACCTGCTACCAAAAGTGTACTCTATATTTGCAAAGGTTGAATCCTAGTGCATGTTTAACATGAAAGCAAGGAGTGTCCTTGTAGGACTTTTCCCCTCTGCTAAATTATAATTTGAAAGGAAACCAAAGCGGCCCCAATTATAGTTTGAAAGTCTTCTTAATATGTAATATGCAAGGAGCCCTGGTGGCACTGATGATTAAGCACTCTTCTGATGACTGAATGCTAACTGAAAAGTTTGCGGTTGGAACTTACCCATTGGATTTGTGGGAGTAAAACCTGGCCGTCTGCTCTCATAAAGATTTATTGTTGTTGTTTAGTGCTGTTGAGTCCATTTCCAGGGAGCAGTTAGTGGGTTTGAACTGCCAAGCTTGAGGATAGAAGTCCAGTGCTTGATTGCAGACTAGAAAACCTTACTAGATGGTTCTACTCTGTTACATGGGGTTACTGTAAGTCAGAATAAGCTTGACAGTGCCCAGCAACACTATGTATTCTACAGACATTTCTCTAATTTATCAGAAAACGTGTATTTCAATAAAGGTTGAGTAATTGAATGGTTTACATAAGCTAAGTATCTCTTTTGAGCAAGAAAAGGGAATTCATGATAGCCTATGACTAGGGGCAATGCCATCAGGGAAAAAAGTATTTATGATGGTTTGTGGTTGTTAAGTGCCGTCGAGTCGGTTCCGACCCATAGCGACCCTGTACAGGGTTTCCGAGGGTGTATGATGGTTTAGAGAAAGATTAATGAAGTTAAATGGGACAGAACAAATATAATTTAAATCTGTGTTTTTAAAGTAAGAAAACGGTTATCATTTTTTACATCTAGATGCAGCAAACATTTAGTTACTTTATAATACTCGGTCAGTATTTTGGGGATAATTGTGATTTAGTTTCCTGTTCTTAACACAATGCATAGCACATAGAAGGTAATCAGTATTTATGTGTTAACTGATTTCACATCTGAGTCTGCAACTTGAGTTCAGTTCACCTTATGTCAAATGACAGATCCTTAAAATCACCACTGTGCCTTTGTAAAGACTTTGTTTTTTCCCAGCCACTTAGCAAGTTCCAAATGACCTTTCCTTTGATTTAGGAGTGAGGCTGTTGTAGCAGGATCTAGTCTTGAAGTTTGCCCTAATAACTTGAGGAGGAAGCATGACTGTTGTTTGTAAACCCATGAGTACTGAAATTGGAAAGTCACATACTTCTTGTTGTTAGGTGTCATGGAGTTGGTACTGACTCATAGCGACCCTATGTACAACAGAAGGAAACACTGCCTGATCCTGGGTCAACCTCACTATTCTTGCCATGCTTGAGCCCATTGATGCTGCCACTCTGCTAATCCATCTTGCTGCGGGGGGTGGAGGGGGGCCTTCCTTGTTTTCTCTGACCCCTCCACTTGTGGTGGTTATGTGCCGTGGAGTCGGTTCCAACTCATGGTGACCCTGTACAGGGTTTCCGAGGCTGTAAATCTTTACGGGAGCAGAAAGCCTCATCTGTCTCCCACGGGACAACTGGTAGTTTCGAACTGCTGATCTTGAGGTTCGCAGCCCGATTCGTAACCACTACGCTACCAGAGCTCCTTGCAGAGGAACTTGATAGCTTTTGGAAACTTTTTGTGGAAGTGAAAAAAAAAAAATTCCTTAAGGTCTGATTTAACTTTATTCTTACATTTTGTTTTATTTACTTATATTTTTTACTGAGACTTTGAAAGTTGGGTTTTGTTACAGAAATGATAAAAATATGACTGATAAAGTATGTAACATTGAAGGAAGTTTAAGTTTACTTATCACTAATTAAGCATGTTTCTCTCTGCAGGTGTAATTTGGCTTCCTGAAATTCTGTTTTAGCAAGAAGACAGTAGGAATACTCTTGGAAACAAAACTGAAATTATAGTAAGCCAGAATTTGTTTTTACATGGTTGTCAGCTCACTTACCAATATGGACACCTTTCCCAACAATTTTCCTCCTGCTGGAGACAGTGGACTGACTAGTTCTCAATCTGAGTTCCAAAAAATGTTAATTGATGAAAGATTACGATGTGAACATCATAAAACAAATTATCAGACTTTGAAAGCTGAACATACAAGGTAAATTATTTAAATTTAAATTTATTGGGACAGTTTGAATGTTTGCTCTGGAAGATATAATTGTTGTGCATTAAAAACTTTTTGGTACAATAAAGTTTCTGCTTTAAAATCACTGTATCAAACTGATTCTGATACTTAAGTGGGGTATGATTTTTATAAAATTCTTGTTTTTAAAGTTGTATGACATATCTGATTAAATGTATGTAGATGAGTGAAATGTATTTTTTGTCCCCTGGAAATAAAATTGCATTAAGAAACTATAATCCCACCAACTGCCATCAAGTCTGTTCGGATTTAAAATAATTAAATGAAAAGATATTTGTCTGTTTAATGGAATATATACTGGTCTTGTCATTCTGTAGTATTGGTTGACTTAATATAAATAAGGTAATGAAATTTAGAAAGCAAAAAGTACACTTAACATTCATTCCCCCCTTCCCCCCCATATATCAGGTTGCAGGATGAGTACACAAAGTCACAAAATGAACTCAAGAGACTGTTAAATGAAAAGCAAACTCACCAGGAAAAATTTCAGCTGCTGCTTGAAGAGTTAAGAGAGGAATTAGTAGAGAAAACTAAAGATTTAGAGGAAATGAAGCTGCAGGTGAGAAAATATATTTGAGTTAGTATCAAATTAGTTTAATATTTAGTGGAAGTCAGTAGTTTTGGTAAATTCTCTCTAAATTCTTTGTATATTCTCTCTAAATTCTTTGTATATCTCAAGTTCTCCGGGTGGTATAATTTAATCTTCTTTTATGGATTCTAGAATGTTAGCTACCATGTAGGGTAGACTATGATTATATAAATATAGTTTTATCTAAATTGATATTATATTATCTATTCAAATTTAAGTAACATTTCACTGTTTAAAAAAATTGGGAGGAATTGAGTTGATGAAAAGGTAATATTTTTAAAGAAAGGTTTAATAGTTTCTCTGTAGGTATTGCAACTGAAACTGAGCTAATAAAATACTGATAATTACTCTTATGAAGCTTCTTAAAGGACTTTGTAAAAGCAATATATGCACATAATTTATGAAAGGTGAATGGAGTTTTAAAATAAGAAATAGTTGGTATTCAAATAGTGAACTAAACAGTTTCTTTAGGTACTTTTCACACTATTTTTCAGTTACCTAGAAGGTAGAGAAAAGAAAAGCTTTATCACCAAACTTATCATAAGTTTCAAATTGTTGTTGTTGTTGTTAAGTGCCGTCGAGTCGGTTCCGACCCATAGCGACCCTGTACAGGGTTTCCGAGGGTGTAAATCCTTACGGGAGTAGAAAG
>NW_006408692.1:2037399-2045823 GCF_000296735.1 Chrysochloris asiatica | reverse complement strand
CCACCACACACACACACTCTGTCTATGGCTTTCTATTGGGATACTGGTCAGAGTAGTTGGTAGTGTATCTGTTGTTGTTGTTGTTGTTAAGTGCCTTAAAGTCGGTTCCGACCCATAGCGACCCTGTACAGGGTTTCCGAGGGTGTAAATCCTTACGGGAGTAGAAAGCCTCATCTTTCTCCCACGGAGTAGCTGGTAGTTTCGAACTGCTGACCTTATGGTTCGCAGCCCGATTCGTAACCACTACGCTACCAAGCTTAACAACAATTGTAAGGATGACTCAGGACCGGGCAGTGTTCTGTTCTGTTGTGCATACGGTCACTATGAGTTGGAACTGACACGAAGTCACCTAATAATAGCAAGTATTAAAGAATGGTATTTTCCTCTATAGGTTTAATATGAATCACACCAGCTATATATTTCTGCCTGACTAAGAATGTACTTACACTAAGGTATAAATTATAACGTATTAATATTGGAGTCATAAGTTGGATAGAGTAAGAAGGTATTTTTCAAGTCATGTAGTCTGGCATATCAGTCAATTTATGCATTCCAGTAACAGCAGCCTTGGAAATTTATCATTCAGTATCTTAAAGTCCCTTCCCATGGTTTTATTTCTAGGTATATTTAGGACATTTAAAAAAATATAGAAAGCTTAGAAACGTGAGTTGAAGAGGGAATTGTAATGTAAACCTCTAGAATCAGTGGATTACTTTGTGTTTTACTAACAGGCCTATATGAATTGAACTTGTGAAAGTGGAACCTGATGAGTTTGTCAGGCATTGTTCATTCATTGTGAGTAACACTGAGACAAGTTTAATGTTGGAGATAAAATCGGGAGGTTGTTTTTTTGCAGATGCTTGGGAGACATTGGGGTTAAAACTCCCACTGAGTTAGGATTGAATGCTGGTCTTGATCAGTAGTTTTAATTTAGATAATTGCTTTTCCAGAATATGTATCATCTGTTCCTATACTTTTTGCCTAGTATTCTTTTTAGAGAAAGATAAGTTAAAAAAAATTTTTTTTCCATCTCTTCAAATTTACAGCTATGCCTGTTTATGCTAACTGTATATAAAATTTACATGGAAAGTTATTTATAATTTAGAGCCTATTTTATAAGAACAGAGTAGAATAGGCCTTTTAATGCAATGACTATTTAAAATTACTGATATGCTAGGATGGATATATTTGTTATTTTTTTGTTAAATTTTTATAGTTTGCTGTAATACATGCTTTTGTTCCCAATGTTTTGGCATTTATCTGTGGTGCTTATTTCTTTAAATGTAATACTATAGATTTTAAATACAAATTTCTTTGTATTTAATAATAGTTTTTCCCTTTGACAATAGCCATGATTTCAGATTAAGCATATACTTCTTTACATGATAGCATTTGACATACAGGAAGTCATTGCAAAAACGGAAAATCTTATATGAGAAGTTTTTTTTCCCTTAGTGGCTTTCCCTTGGAAGACACAAAAAGTCAATCTAAATTTTATCTTTTTAGCTCTTTGACCATTTCTGAGTCTTTATATTAATATAAGACTACTCTTGGGATTTTTAAGCGTATTGGAGCCATCATTAACAATAACCCTAGTCAGAAGATTTCCTGAGAAATACGATCTTGACTAGACCCAAGCTTACCTTATTTTTTTGTGTGTGTCGGCGGGCCACTAAAGGTTTGAATTCCAATCTGCCATGTATGAGGTTTGTAACTCTTAAGAATTTGATTCTAAAACCCAAGTTTTTGGCAGAGGTGCCCAAAGGTTAGGATGAGTTCTGATACCATAACCTGTTAAAAAAAAAAAAAAAAAGTTGCTGATTCTGATTTGTGGAGAGCTCATGTATGTTAGAGTATAACTATATTCCATAGGCTTTTTTCAACAGCTGATTTTTTTTCAGAAGTAGATTGCGAGACCTGTCTTCTGTGGAATCTCTGACCTTTCACTTACCTTTGGAGACAATAATCATTTGTACCACCCAGGGTATCCCCTGACACCATAGAATGTCTGAGGACCTTGTTCACAGTCCAGGGAGCTTCAAACAGTCCATGGAAAAATTCCATTATAGTTTAATTCCATTTTTCTATGAACCTTTTAAACCTCCTTCATATGATAGTAACTTTATTTTATGCTTATTCATGGTTATTTCTTTGGGTATAGGATTCTTGGTTGGCATGTTTTTGTTTTTTTTTTTTTTTTCTTTTCTACTATCTTCTGGCCTCCATGGTTTCAAATGAGAAGCCCATAGTCCTTTGTGCTATTATGTGCCTGTACATATTGTTGTATTCTCTTTTCTGGCTGCTTTCAGTATTTTCTCTTAAACTTTTGCTTTCAGTGTCTTTACTATGTTATGCCTCTGTGTGATTTTCTTCAAATTTATTCTGTTTGTGATCTGTAGAGCTTTTTTGTCTATGCCTTTATGCCTTTCAACAAATTTAGGAAGGTTTTGACCCTAGTCTTTGAGAATTTTTTTCCTGTTGTAGTTTTTATATCTCTTGGTTTCTAATTATACGTATGTTACATTTTATATTGTCCCACAGAGAACTGAGGCTCTTTTTTCTTTCTTTCTTTTAACCTTTTTCCCTCTTAGATTAGATAATTTCTATTCATTTTTCTACACGTTCCTTTACTTCCTCATTGTCATTTCTATTGTTAGTCAGCCTACTTAGTGGATTTTGTGTTATCTTTAATTACAGGTATTTAGTTTTTAGTTTTAACATTTGCATCTTATTATTTTACAGACTTTCTGTTTCTCTCATGAGATGAGTGACCTTCATTCATTATGAGTTTATTTACCTCATTGAACATAGATAAAATGGCTACTTTAAAGTTTTTGTCTGGTAATTGTAATATCTGGTCTTTTCAAAGGTGGCCTTGGTTGTTTCTCTTTTCCCTGGAGAATTGGTCATTTTCCCCGAAGAGTGTTAATGTTTTAGTAGACATTTGGCTAGTTAAGATTACAGCTGCATACATACCCTGGCTCCCTGGAGTGCACAATAGTTTACATCTCAGTTGAAATGACTTTTACTAGTTTGTCTCATGTGTACGTGGTTCAGGGGCCAGCCAGAAACTAGGAAGAATTTATAGACAGAATGCTTCTCTAGCTCTTTTCTTCCTGGAACTTCTCTGTCATTTTACAAAAGACATGGTTGCCCCAGGTTCCTTCCCTTTTCTCTGACCTGAAAAATGGTGAACTTTCTATCAGAATTTTGGCATACTGCAGGACAGAACTTCAAAATTAAAAATCCTACTCTGGTTGGGAGATTTGAGTATTCTTTCAAATCTGTCTCTTTTCCTCCCCTACACTCTATTACGTCCTCAGGTAGATTTAGCCCCCTGACAGTTATCTATCAGTGGGGAGAACAGTGTATTAAAACTTGACTTCTCCATTCTGAAAGCAGATTGATATGTGTGTTTTCTGATGCTGTGGTAGTAGTAATTTCATGGGTGCTTAAAGATGCTGCTTTTTTTTTTTTCAAAATTCAGTTAGAAATGATAAATTATAGTATTATTTGAATCATTGAACTTGGTGATTTTTTGACAACAGTATATATTGATTTTGTATAATAAGATGGACTTTAATTTTTCAAATGGATTAGATTATACCATAACAATTTAAAGAGCTTGGCAAATTTCCTGTCAAATTCAGATTTAATCTTCATAAATAATATTGAAAGTAATAAGTTTTAGTGAATTAAATTTAGAGTTCTCCTTTGAGTGCCTACTATATGGAATACACATTGGTTATTTCTTTTGTGGGGAGGGCGGTATAAGAAATAAGGAACATTGGTGATTACAGTGGTTAAGCACTCAGCTGCTACCTGAATGGTCAGCAGTTCAAACCCACCAGTTATAGAGAAAGAAGTTGTAGTCTGTTTCTCTAAAGGTTTATAGTCTTGGAAACTCTATGAGATAGTTTGGTCTGTCCTATAGGGTCACTGTGATTCAGAGTCTGTTTAACACTCTCAGGTAATAAAAGAATGAAGAAGACATAACTTTTAACTTTAAGGAGATCCTTCAATGCTAGGAGCTGGGTCTAGGAAAACCCATGATAGGCAAGCAACTTAGTTGCAGAGAAAAACAAAATAATAGCCACATAAAGATATAAGAGGGTCTGGGCTGCAGAGGGTGCTCAGATGGTACCTTATCAAAGGGATTAGAAAAAGTTTCATAGTAGGAGATAACAACAACCATTGAGTTGGTTCCAATTCCTATCGACCCTGTATGGGATTTCTAAGGAGCAGTTGGTGGGTTTGAACTGCCAGCCTTGTGGTTAGCAGTCCAGTGCTTATTCTACAGCACCACACCAGGACTCCAAATTGACCTTGTTGTTAAGTGCTGTGGAGTCATTTATGATTCCTAGTGACCCTATATAGAATTTCTGAGGAGTGGCTGGTGAATTTGGACTGCTGACCTTGAGATTGAAACTGACCTTGTAGTCCACTGCATTACCCCATAGAGCCACACCAGGACTCCTTAAAGGATGGGGTAATTGACAGGAAGAGGCATGAGGTGTCATGGTGTAAAGCCTGGGCAATGTTGTAAAAACAAGCCTGGCTTCCATTTCCTGCTCTGTTATTTAACTAGCTCTGTAACCATCAGCAAGTCATTATGCTTCTGTGCTTTAGTTTCCTCATTTGGTAATGGGAATCAAAGTTCTACCTAACAGAGGTTGTTGTAAGGACTAATGAGATATTATGTAAATTTTCAGTACAGGGCCTGGCATTATAATGTTGTTGTTAGCTGCTGTCGAGTTGATTTTCAGCTCATAGTGACCTTGTATGACAGTACAACTACATAGAATATTCTAGGCTGTAATCAGGAGTCCTGGTGTGGCCCTGTGGGTTAATGCACCAGACTGCAAAGCTGTTTGAACTGCAGGGTTGGCAGTTCAAGCTCACCAGCAGCTCCATGGAAACCCTATACAGAGTCACTATGGGTTGGAACTGACTCCACCGCACACAACAACAACAATCAGGATCTCCAGGTCTTTTTCCCATGGAGCCTCAGGGTGGATTTAAATGACCAACCTTTTAGTTAGCAGTAGAACACTT
The DNA here is from genome assembly GCF_000296735.1 of Chrysochloris asiatica. NCBI lineage: Eukaryota > Metazoa > Chordata > Mammalia > Afrosoricida > Chrysochloridae > Chrysochloris > Chrysochloris asiatica. The sequence continues at coordinate 2,040,768 of NW_006408692.1, read as the reverse complement.
AACCATCACACCACCAGAGCTCCCAGAGCTCTCTGACAAAGAGTTCCAACTTACAGTGACAAATCATGAGCAGTTTTATTCTATTTCAATGCTGGTTCCATGAGAAAAGAAACGTTTGTCAAACAAAAGTTGTTTTTTAAATTTGTTTTGTTTTTTTACTCACACTGTATCTCTAGTGCTCAGAACAGTGCCTGGCAAATCGTATTTCTGAAATGAATAACATGAATACATGGGATAAATGAATGAACTGGAATTATTTTCTTGTTCATGTCTAGTATAATGTTAGACTTCCTGATTCTTAAATCTTTACAACCTCAGCATCTAAAGAATAATTTATCTAGTTCTCCTTTCTCTTCAAAGAAGAATGCCTTTTCAGAACATCTATGACACAGAGCTCTTCATTCTCTGCTTAGTGCTTTTAGTACTAGAAAACCTAGTGAACTTTTTTAAGCGATCAATTCCCTTTATAGGTTGGTATATGTTAATCATTTGTTTTCCATTAAAATGAAATCATCTACCCTACAACTTTCCTGCTGGTTCTGATACTGTTCTTTGGAGCTATTCAAAATAACTGGATTCTGTTCCTTGTGAAAACTTCCTGTTTGTTGACAATTATAATTTACACAGTAAAGTGTCTGTTTTTACCAAAATAAATTTATGTCATTTTGATGTAATGTTTTATTTTACAAAGATAAACTAAAGGAACATACTATGTATGCATTTATACACACACATATTGAAGCAATTTAGCTATTTGCTTTAAAGGATGCTTGTGATTTCTATAAATTGGAAGTTAAATAAATTCAAAGCAAGATCAGTAAGAAATATTTTTTGGAAGCTTATGAAAGATGGTTATTTTAGAAATATACATGTATTATATTATCTGTCTACTCATAAAGATGTCTTTTCTGAGTTAAGATTGAATGTTATCTATTTGGCTTTTATAGAGAAAAGATGTAGATATGTGAAGAACATTTCTGCGTCACTTGTGAAGTTGCAGTGAAGGGAAATAATAATAATGCCTAGCTCCTACGATGGAACCTGGTGGTTCTGTAGCATAAGTACAGAAGTGCAAACCACAAGGTCAGCTCTTTGAGCCTACCAACCATTCCGAGGGAGATCTGCAAGGCTTTTTATTCGCACAAATATTTATAACTTGGGAAACCTTATACGAGCTCATTATAGGTTGGAACTAACTCAACAGTACTTAATGACAGTTAAAACTTCCTCGGGTGATTGTGAAAGATGAAATGAGACAGTGTATAGAAATTGCTAGTCCAGTGTTTCGATGTAGTTAGTAGTAAGCACTTGTTAGCTATTGCTATTATATTTTTATTTTTTTATGAAACTTGCTAGAAAAACTTTTTTAAATATGGAAAATCATTTGATGGATTTCTGATTAAAATTTATTTGTTTGTATTTTATTGAAAAATGTATGTGTTCTCTTTTTGGAGGCAATGAAAACTATATAACCCCATATGTTGCCCGTTTGAGTTTGTCTTCTAGGAAGCTCAGAGCCAGCCTAATTACAGTCAATAATTGACAAATATTTTTTCACAAAGCAATACTTTCTCTTTTAAATTAAAAAAAAAAAAATGCTTAGCCTGTTTTACATTATGTACATAGCAAATATTAGGGTGTTAAAATTTTATTTTTGTAGATGAACATAGGTAGTTACAAATGGATTATTGTATGAGAAAGGATTCTTGTAATTTTCTCCTCATAAATAGTGGCAGTATTTTATTAGAAGTCGAAAACAAGGTCATTATTTCTTTTAAAATGGGATGGGAAGTATCATTTCATTCTGACTTTGATGTACGTATGCTTTGAAGAAAGGCAGATAGGAGAAACTAGATTCTGTTACGCATGTGCTTGTTTTAAAAGATTCCTTGGGATAAAGAAACCTCGTATAGGTAGAGACTTTACTGGCCAGACCAGTGGTGAGAAGTACATCATTAGAAGGTTGAAAGCACTGTTTCCAAGATGTCCCTGTGTTGTAACAGAACATGTAAGGGGTTGGAGCTGTGTGGCTATTGCACAGCTGTTTCAGTTGTACAAGGTGCTGAGACCAGGTCAGCACATTTCTGTTTGCTTACCCCTGTGCCGTCAGCTTATTATTTGCAGCCAAGTTTTCAGGAGATTAATCATCTTGACAAAATAGAGCCCCTGAAAATAAGCTCCCTTGAACTTTTTTTTCCCTCTTAGAAGTAAATACTGATTTTTTTAAATGTGCAAAATAGGGATAACAATTGTAAAGATTAAAATGATAATAAATATAAGCACTCAGATACACGGGTCAACAAAATTGATGAAATATGATTCTTACTCTTGGAAGCTCATGATTTTTGAATAGGGGCACACTGATTAAAAATGGGTGAGACAGGAGTGAATAGAGGTTATCTCTGCAAAGAAGAGTCCCAAGCAATTTCTTTAACTCTTTTCAGCTTTTCTTATTTAATCAACATTGTTAACAATGATACATTGTTGTTAGGTGCCCTGGAGTTGGTTGTAGCCTTATGCACAACAGAATGAAACACTGACTGGTCCTGTGCCATCTTCATAGTTAGTACAATTGAGCCCATTGCTTCTGCCGTGGAATCAATCCATCTCACTGGGGGGTGGGGGTGGGGGTCTTCCTTTAATTTCACCCACCCTCCACTTTACCAAGCATGATGTCCTTCTCAAGAAACTGGTCCCTCTTGATAATATGTCCGAAGTATAAGAGATGAAGTCTTAGCAATCCTGGCTTCTAAGGAGCATTCTGGCTGTACTTTTCCCAGCACGTATTTTTTGTTCTTCTGGCAATCCATGGTACTTTTAATATTCTTCTCTAACACCATAACTCAAATACATCAATTCTTCTATGGGTCTTCCTTATTCATTGTCCAACCTTCACATGTATATGTGATTGAAAATACCATGGCCTAGGTCTGACGCCCCTTAGTCCTCAAACTGAGATCTTTGCTTTTAAACACTTTAAAGTGTTTTTTTTTAATGTCTTGAGCATCAGATTTGCCTGTTTATGGAATACACCTTTTCACTATCCAACCATGGAGTCCTTGTGTGACATTGTAAGACAAGCACTCAACTGCTAAATGCAAGGTTGGTGGTTCAAACCCATTAGCTACTCCTTGGAAACCCTGTACAGGGTTGCTAGGAACCAGAACTGACTCAGTGGCACTTAACAATAGTTGCCCAAGCACTTGACAACAGCAGCTGTCCAACTGTACCATAAATAACTGCTGTCATTGTTGTTGTTAAGTGCTATAGAGTCTGTTTTTTTTTTTTAAATTTAAGGTTTTTATTGTGGATTGAGTGAAAGTTTACAGGGCACATCATCAGTTTCACATTCAACAATTCATATAACTT
>NW_006408692.1:2033044-2034479 GCF_000296735.1 Chrysochloris asiatica | reverse complement strand
GTCCCGGACTAGAAAGCAATAGATTTCTTGCTTCTGCCACAAATTCCCCCAGCTGTGAGCCTTCCAGCCCTATAAGTATTCCTTTATATGTGGTTCAGATTTCTGGGACCATCCCCTGAGCCTGCTTGGTCGGGTATTCTGTATTGTTGTTGGCGGAGCTCTCTGCTATACGTCCACCCGATCCGCCATCTTGTTTGTTCTCTAGATTGTTGTTTTTGTTTTTCTATACTGTTGAGTTGGTTCTGAGTCATAACAACATTGGAAACCTTATAAAGGGTTGCTACTATAGAGTCTGTTTTGACTCAGCGACTCTGTATAGGATTTCTGAGGCTGAACATCCTTTTGGAAGCAGAAACCTTAATCCTTCTGTGGAGTAGCTGGTGGGCTTAAAACACCAACCTTGTGGTTCACAGTCTGGTGCTTATCATACGAAGCCATGGTGCTCCCCAATCCGACACTAGATTTTCAATACTTTTGTTTTAAAGTTATCTTTTGAGGAGACTTAATATGAAATAAATCTTACATACTTACTCATGTAAGGTGCTCTGGTAGCATAGTGGTTACGAATCTGGCTGCGAACCACAAAATCATCAGTTTGAAACTACCAGTTGTTTTGCGGGAGAAAGTTGAGGTTTTCTGCTCCTGTAAAGATTTACAGCCTCTGAAACTCCATGGCACACACCCATCACCACTACTACTTACTCCTGTAGTTACAGCCTTCAGTGGTCTTTATTCTACAGATCCAATTCTGTCTGGTATTTTCCATTTTCCTTCCTTCTTAAGATTTTTTTTTTTCCTTTTTTCCTCTTGTAGTGTAGGTATGGCGCCGTAGAATACGCACTGCACCTCAAGGTAGGTTTGAACCACAAGGTCAGTGACTCAAACTTACCAATTTCTCCTCGGAGACCCTATACAAGGTCGCTATGAGTCAGAACCGAATCCAGGCTCCAGGGCATTTAACAGCAACATTGTAGGTATGCTGATAAGAAATTATTTTAGCTTTTGCAGTGCTTAACAAGGTTTTTGTTTGTTTGTTTTTTCATTTTTGCAGAGCAGTAAATTCTGAGTTGACACTTATTTTAAAGGTATTCATCAACTATTTTATTACATACCGTGTTTTAGCCAAAAAATCGCTGTCATCTTTTATCTTTGCTCTGTGTATGTACTATAGCTTTTTCCCTTAGGTCCTGTTACTATTTTCTTTGTATGGCTAGTTTAGAGCCATTTAATTTACATGCCTTTGTAATTTTCTTCATGTTTCTGGTGCTTGGAGTTTATTGACTTCGTAGGTTTATGGATTTATAGTTTTGTTTTTTTTTTCTTAAAAGTTTTATTGTGAATTATGTGATAGTTTACATGGGAAAACATTAGTTTTACATTCATTCTATCATATATCATCTCATTGCCATGGTTACAATCCCCTCCATGCAATCCT
>NW_006408692.1:2023198-2032684 GCF_000296735.1 Chrysochloris asiatica | reverse complement strand
CTTCTTGGGGACTTCATTTTATATATATGTTAGGCCTAATAATGTTCTCCCATAGCTCACTGGTCTTTATTTATATAATATTTATAAATATTATTTTTTCCCTCTGTATTTTAATTTGGATGATTGCTGTGTCTCCTTTAAGTACATAAATAATCTGCCTTTAATCCCATACAGAGTTTTTGCATCGCACAAATTTAAGTTTTTATTTCTAGAAATTAAATTCATATCACTATTGTTCAATGTCTCCCCATGTTTCTGAATATATAGAATTCAGGTGTAATAAGAATTGTGTAAATAATTTTGTCTAATTCTCATATCGGTGTCACTTCTGTGTTAGTATTCATTGATTTCTTTTCATTATGGGTAGTATATTTCTGTTTTGCATACCTGATAAGTTTTGATTAGATTTTAGATATGATAATTTTTATTTAATTGACTGATGCATAGATTGTATTTCCTTAAGTATTCTTAAACTTTGCCCTGGGACACAAATAAGTTACTTGATCTTTCTTGGTCTTGTTTGTAAGATTTGTTAAGTGGGATCAGAGTAGCGTTTGTTGTTGTTATTGCTAGGTGCCATGGAGTCGGTTCTGACTCAGAGTGTCTCTATGTACAACAGATTGAAATAATGCCCGGTCTGTGCCATCCTCACAACTGTCATATTTGAACCCATTGTTGCTGCCATTGTGTCAATCCACCTCATTGAGGGTCTTCTATTTTTTTCACTGACCCTCTACTTTTCCCAGCATGATGACATTTTCCAGGGACTGGTCCCTCTGAACATGTCCAAAGTACGAGAAACAAAGTCACATCATTCTCCTTTCTAAGGAACATCTGGCTGTACTTTTTCCAAGACAGACAGAATACACCTTACAAGTACCATGGACTGTTCTCTGGCAGTCCATGCTACTTTAAGTATTGTTCACAAACATCATAACTCAAATGCATCAATTCTTTTCTGGTTTTCATTATTCATTGTCTAATTTTTACATGCATGTGAGATCATTGAAAATACCACAGCTTGGGTCAGGTACACTTAGTACTCAAATTGACATCTTTGCTGCTTTAAACACTTTAAGGAGATCTTTTGCAGCGTATTTGTCTGTTGCAATATGTCTTTAGATTTCTTGATTGCTACTTCCATGAGTATTGATTGTGGATTCAAGCAAAATGAAGTCTTTGACAACTTCAGTCTTTTCTCCATTTATCATGATGCTATTTATTGGTCCAGTTGTGAGGATTTTTGTTTTCTGTACATTGAAAAGCAATTCATTCTTTTTATAGTCTATGAACTTCATCAGGAAAGATTTCAAGTCCTCTTCACTTCCAGCAAGCAAAGTTGTATCATGTGTATATCACGGGTTGTTAATGAACCTTCCTTCAGTCCTAATGGAACTGTATTTTCATATAATTCAGCTTCTCAGGTTATTTGCTCTGCATACATATCAAATAAATATAGTGAAAGGATGTACCATAGCACACAGCTTTGCTGACTTTAGGCCATGCAGTATCACTTTGTTCTTTCTAACAGTTGCTTCTTGGTCTGTGTATGTTGTTGTTGTTAAGTGCTGTTGCGTTGGTTCTGCCCTGTAGTGACCCTGTATAGGATTTCTGAGGAGTGGCTTGTGAGCTTGAATTGCCAACCTTGTGGTTCAAACTGACTTTGCAGTCCAATGTATTAACCCACAGCGCCATACCAAGTCTATGTATAAGTTCCTCATCAGCACAATTAACTATACTGGAATTTGCATTCTTAGCAATGTTGTAGTTTGTATAGTCAATGAAGTAGAAGTGAACATCTTTCTGTTATTCTTTGATTTCAGCCAAGATCTGTCTGATATCAGCAGTGATATCTCTCATCCTATGTCCTTTTCTCTGAATCTAGCGTTGAATCTGAATTTCTGGTATCTTCCTGTCAGTGAACTGTGCCACCATTTTTAAATAATATTCAGCAAAATTTTACTTATTGTTGTTGTCAGGTGCCATCGAGTCGGAACCGACTCATAGTGACCCCATGCACAGCAGAACGAAACAATGCCCGATCCTGGGCCAACCTCACTACCGCTGCCACACTTGACGCCATCAATGATGCCACCTGGCTGATCCATCTCGTTGGGGGTCTTCCTCTTTTTCTCTGACCCTCCATCTTACCCAGCATGATATCCTTCTCCAGCGACTGTTCCCTCCTGACAATATGTCCAAAGTATGAGAGACGAAGCTTACCCATCCTGGCCTCCAAGGAGCACTCTGGCTGCACTTCTTCCAAAACAGATCTATTGGTTCTTTTGGCGGTCTATGGCACTTTTAGTATTCTCCTCCAACACCACAACTCAAAGGTATCGATTCTTCTCCTATCTTCCTTATTCACTGTCCAGCTTTCACATGCATATTATGTTATTGAAAATTCCATGGCTTCGGTCAGGCGCACCTTAGTCCCCAAGCTGACATTTCTGCTCCTCAACACTTTAAAAAGTTCCTGTGCAGTGATTTGCCTAATGCAGTACGTCGTCTGATCTCTTGACTGCTGCTTCCACAAGTGTTGACAGTTGATCCAAGAAGAATGAAGGCTTTGACAATGTCAATCTTTTCTCCGTTGATAAGAATGTGGTTTATTGGTCCAGTGATGAGGATTTTTGTTTTCCTGACATTGAGATTCAACCCATACTGAAGGCTGTGCTCTTTGATCTTCATCAGTAAATGTTTCAAGTCCTCTTCACTTTCAGCAAGCAAGGTTGTATCATCTGCATATCGCAGGTTGTTAATGAGTCTTCCTCCAATCCTGACACCACATTTTTCTTCATAGAACCCAGCTTCTCGTATTATTTGCTCAGCATACAGGTTGAATAAGTATGGTGAAAGAACACAACCTTGTCGCCCACCTTTTCCAATTTTAAAACATTCAGTGTTCCCATGATCTGTTCGAACAACTGCTTCTTGGACCAGGTACAGATTCCTCAGAAGTACAATTAAGTGTTCTGGAATACTCATACTTCACAATGTTGTCCATAGCTTGTCATGATCCACACAATTGAAAGCCTTTGCGTAGTCAATAAAGCATAGGTAAACATCTTTCTGATATTCTCTGCTTTCAGCCAAGATCCACCAGACATCAGCAGTGATATCTCTCATTCCACGGCCTCTTCTGAATCCAGCTTGAACCTCTGGAAGTTCTCTGTCAATGTATGATTGTAGCCGTTTCTGTATTACCTTTAGCAAAACTTTACTCGCTTGAGATATCAAAGAGATTGTCTGATGATTTCCTTTGGGTCATCTCTCTTTGGAATGGGCACAAATACGGATCTCTTCTAATCAATCGGCCAAATAGTTGTCTTCCAAATTTCTTAATTATTAATATGTGATATTAATTATATATTAATATGTGATAATTATATTGTTTGATAATTTCTGCATTCCACTGGGTCACCTTTCTTTGGAATGGGCACAAATATGTATCCCTTCCAGTTGGTTGGCCAGGTAACCGTGTTCAAAATTTCTTAGCATAATAGACAAGTAAGTTAGGCCCTCCAGTGTACTATCAGATTCTTGAAAAATATCAGTTAGTGTTTCATCAGTTCCTAGAGCCTTAATTTTTGTTCGTTCCTTCAGTGCATCTTGGAGTTCCTCCTTCATTGTCATAGGTTCTTTTTTAAAAAATATTTTATTGTGACTTATGTGATAGTTTACATGGGAGAACATTAGCTTTACATTCATTCTATCATATATCATTTCATCGCCATAGTTACAGTCCCCTCCATGCATCATCAATCAACCAAATGGTAGAACCTGCAAACCTGCCCCTGGTCGTCAGTACACAGTCCCTCTCCCTTTCTGGGTCTAGAGTCCCCAGCCGCTCCATCTCTCAATATCATTGTCTCTGCCTCCATCTCTGGCATCACTGTTTCTCTTGGTAGGGTCCTGCTCTCCGCTCTTCTCCCTTGATGGTCCCAGTGACCTCTGCTCCTGAACTGGAAAGTCAATCACTCCCCTCCTTTTGCTGCAGAAGTCTACCTTTATATTTCCAACCCTCACATTCAGTCCTGATAACAGTTATTCACTGATGTACCACAAGAGACCTATGCCCATCTCCTTTCATTCGCCCTGCCCAGACAGATTGGATACTACTCAGTCGAGATTCTACCTTCCTCCATGCCCTCTGTCTCTAGGCTCCCTCTTGAAAGCTTGTAAACAAGCCAGTCACTTCTTGTCTTTGTAGCACCGCCCCCCCTTCACTTTGGGTAACCATTGTCCAAGTTCCCCAACACTGTCTGTGTATGGAGGGGGTTGGGAATGATCCTTGCTATAAAGATTTGTTCCTCTTTTGAGCTACTGCATCCATAGGTGTAGGTCAAATTCATCAAACTGTATTCTGATTACTCCTTTTTTCCTTTTCTTTCATCTTCTAGTTAAGCTTTGATCATCCAGCCATTGAAGGCAGGTCAAGTAGGTATTATCTGCAAGTGTGGGTGTTCTTGTTCATATGCCCTCTCCTCTTAGCTGGATGCTTCATTCTCTACTCTAGTCCTCTGTGGCTATGCCAGTGACTCTGGACTTAAGAGTCCCCAGGTCTTGCCAAACTGCTGGCCAACCAGGTGTACACCCGGGTTTACAGGAGTGTATTGAATGTTGTAGGACTTAGCTCGTAGCATCATTGCTGTTTTCCCCTCACTTCCCCTTATCGGTGCCCAATGTGGTCACCAGTCAGAACATGTGGCTGCTCATGTATTCCCATTGAGTGTTAGTCTTGGAAGGGGGTTTGCCCTGAGGGGACCCAACCGCTTACCTTGATGTCTCCTAGACGAGCAACTTGCTTGTTCTTATAGTAGTCAGTCGGACTGCCGTTATTGTTTTGTATTTTTCCTGTCGGTCTTTCTTTCAAGAAGTATGTTCTGTTCTTCTAGCTGCTCCAGGCTGGTCTGCTTGTCCTTTCAAGTGGAAATTTCCCACCTCAGAAGATTCTGGATGGGCTTTAGGGTTACACCTATGGTCTTATGAAATGCAGAGGCTCCGCAGGAAGCCTCCTTCACTGGGCACATTGTAGCTCCAGTTTAGGTATTCCAACCAGTTATAGGCTGAAGGCGGATTTACAAACTTTCTATGGTGATATTTCTGGCTATTCTTTTCTCTCCCCCTCATGTGTCTATTTTATAATGGTATGCAAGGGAAACCAAGATTCAAAAGACAGCCAGCCAAGCATCTTAACATTATTTTCCCCCTTTTGCCCATTCCAACCGTGTCTCAGTCCCTGTATCCCAGATCCCTTTTGTTCCAAGGTTGTGCATATATCATTATTTACCTCTGTCCCACTTATCTTATGCAAACCTGCCTAATTATTTTTCCATCCACCTTGTTTTTCCATTGTCCTCCCCTTTTTGTATTACCCCCCTCCCCAGCATCCAAACTATCCTGTGTCTATTCCCTACCCTGTGCTCCACCTTCCTCTCCCTCCCTTCGCACCACCCCCACATCCTGGTAACCAGCAAAGAATACCCTGACCCCGCTCTAGTATGGGTTATTTTTCTTAGTCTTTTACAGTAGTGGTCCTATGCAATATTTCTCCTTTGTGACTGACTAATTTCACTCAGCATAATGTCCTCAAGGTTCATCCATGTTATGCGATGGCTTGCAGCTTCCTTGTTATTCTTCAAGGTAGCATAATATTCCATTGTGTGTATGTACCACAGTTTGTTTATCCATTCTTCAGCTGATGGGCACTTAGGCTGTCTCCATCAATTTGCTATTGTAAATAGTGCTGCTGTGAACATTGGTGTGCATATATCTATTTGTGTTATGGCTCATATTTCTTGTGGATAAATACCAAGTCGTATATGGTACCTCTTGAAATGACTAACATCAATCAGTTCTTTCTGGTACAATGATTTTGTGTATTCCTTCCACCTTCTATTGATGCTTCCTGTGTCATTCAGTATTTTCCCGTATAATCCCTCAACATGCAGTCAAGGCTTGAATATTTTCTTCAGTTTCTTTTATCTTGAGAAATGCGTGTGACCTTCCCTTTTGGTTTTATAACTCTGAGTCTTTGCTAATTTCCATAATACTTGGCTTTGTCTTCTTGAGATGTACTTTCAGATTTTCTGTTCAGCCATTTCATCACTTCTAGTTGATGTGGCTTCTCTATGTTCAAGAGCAAGTTTCAGAATCTCTTCTGACATCCATTTTGGTCTTTTCTTTCTCTTTAGTGAGCTGCTACTTTTTCCATGAATGGTGTTCTTCATGTCATTCCACAGTTCTTCTGGTCTTCAGTCATTAGTGTTTAATACATCAATTCTGTTTGAGTGGTCTCTGAATTAGGTGGGGTCAGCTCAAGGCTACATTTTGCCTCTTGGCTAGCAACCAAATGTGTTTAGTGTATTACATTATGTCCCATTGCTGAGGCAAAACCATTTGTGTAGGCTTCCTGTTCCTCTAGAGAATTATAAAATTTTCAATTAGCCTTTTGGGAGTAGGCACTATTCACAGCCCCATGCAAGTGCAGAAGAAATCCTGATGGTACAATTATTAAACACTCAACTACTAACTTAAAGGTTGATGGTTTGAATCCACTGAGTGGCTCAGCAGGAAAAAGCTCTGGTGATATGATCCTATAAAGAGTCCAGTCTAGAAAATCCTATGCGTCAGTTCTACTTTGTTAAAAGGGTCACTATGAGTTGAAATCAACTTGACAACACGTAACAACAACAGTGTAAGTGCTGAGTACTCTTCACTAAAATCTGTTTAGGTGGTTCTTTTCCTGCCCTCAGTTTCCTCATAAAAATTTGTTAATATTTGGAACAGTCATGAGATCTTTTATACATCTTCATAGTTTCTAGTTTTGTGCCATATTTCTGTATTGTCATATATAATGTCTTACCTACACAGTTAAATGAAATTGTTCATGCATGCCATCAAGATGTATTGATAATGACTGGTGATTGAAATGAAAAGGTTGGAAACAAAAAATAAGGATCCGTAGTTAGAAAATATGGTCATGGTGATAGAAATGATGCTGGAAATTTCATAATAGAATTTTGCATGACCAATGACTTATGCATTGCAAATACCATTTTTAAACAAGATAAAAGATTATTATACCCATGGGCTTCAACATGGAATACAAAGAAATCAAACTGACTACATCTGTGGAAAGAAATGGTAGAAAAGATCCATATCATCAGCCAAAACAAGGCCAGAAGCAAGCTGCAGAACAGACCATCAGTTGCTCATATTCAAGTTTAGGCTAAAGTTGACAAAAATTAAAGCAAATCCACAAAATATAACCCTGAACACACCCTATTTGAATTTAGAGATCCTCTCAAGGACAGAGTTGATATGTTATAAACTAATGACCGAAAACCAAAAGAATTATGAGATGTTGTCAGGGACATCAGACAGAAAGAAAATAAAAGGTCATTAAGTAGATAAAAAAGATGGAAAAGACCAAAATAGATGTCAGAAGAGAATCTTAAAACTTGCTCTCTGCCATAGAAATGCCAAAGCAAATGAAAGACATGAGATTAAAGAACAGAACAGAAAATTTAAAAGGGCAGCTCAAGAAAACAAAGTCAAATATTATAATGACATGTGCAGAGATCTGGAGTAGGAAAACCAAAGAGAAGAACATGCTCAGCATTTCTCAAGCTTAAAGAACTGAGGAAAAAATTCAAGCCTTCAGCTTGCAAAAATGGAGGATTCTTTGGTCAAAATAGTGAATGATGCAGAAAGCATCAGAAGAAGATGGAAGATAGCCACAGAGGGCTAGAACTGATAGTGAAGCGTCCAGCTGATAGGAAGTGCGGGGAGACACACAAAAATGCCCAAACTTGCAGATAGTACCCATTTGACCTAACTTTGATGGCTTGATGATCAGACCTCAACTAGAGGAAGATTAAAAAAAAAAAAAAAAGTTTGATAAAGGAAACAAGTGTAAATTGCTACAGTTTGAGGAACTTGGATCTATACTTATGGATGTACTAGCTCAAAATACCAACTGAGAGGGAAGGAGTCTTCATATTAAGGATCAAACATATCCCCTCTGTACACAAGGTGGTTGGGACAGGCAACTTAGACACTGGCTACCTAATATAGGGCACAACAAAGGCACAAAGTGACGGCTTACAAGTTTTCAAGAGGGAGTTTAGTTTAAGGATGTGCGGGGGAAGGTGGAATCCCCACTGAATAGTTTTCATCATGTCTAAATAGGTCTGGTGAAAAGAGATGGGGGTAAGATTCTTAGGATACAACAGTGAGTAATTGTTACCATGACTAATTACGACTGCCCCAACTGTAAAGGTAGAAGTTTTGTAACAAAAAGGGGGGAGTAGTTAATCTTACAGTCCAGAAACAGAGGACCTTAGGACCACGAAGGGAGAATTGGATGAGAGGTATTGGGACCCTATCCAGAGAAGCAGCAACACCAGAGATGGAGGCAGAGATGATGTCATGGAGAGATAGAACAGCTGAGGACTCTAGACTCATGGAAAGAGAAAGGCTGTGTGCTGGTGGCTGGGAAGTAGGCTTGCAGAATGTGCCCTTGGGTTGTTTAAATGATTAGATATTCCTGAGTATTTTTATGTACATCAAAATAACAACAACAACAACAAATAATACGGAATAGAATCAAATACTGTTGAATGATGATGCATGGAGGGGATTGTAATCATTGCAGTGGAATGAAATATGATAGGATGCATCTAAAACCGATGTTCTTCTCTATAACATGTCACTCAATTTGCAATAAAAAGGAGGAGGAGAAGATGGGAAGGAATACACAGACTCACGGTACCAAAAAGAAACGGTCAATGTTTAAACATTTCAAGAGGTAGCATATGATCAAGAGCCAGTGGTATTGAAAAAAGAAGTCCAAGGTGCACTGAAGGCATTGGCAAAGAACAAGACTTAGGGAACTGATTGAATACAAATTGAAATCTTTCAGCAGACTGATGTAGCACTGCCAGTACTCCTCTATACTAAGAAATCTGGAAAATAGCTATCTGGCCAACTGTTGTAAGAAATCCATGTTTGTGCCCATTCCAAAGAGAGGTCACCCAATGGAATGTGGAAATCATTGGATGAGACCATTAATATCACTTGCAAGTAAAATCTTCCTAAAGATAATTCATGTACAACTGTAATAGTACATTGACAGGGAACCGGCAGAAGTTCAAGCTGGATCGAGGGATATCATTGCTGATGTCAGGTGAATCTTAGCTGCAAGCAGAGATACCAGAAAGGTGTTTGTTGTTTTTGTTGTTAGGTGCCATTGAGTCAGTACCAACTCATAGCAACTCTGTGCATAACAGAACAAAACACTGCCCGGTCCTGGGCCAACCTTACAATTGTTGCTATGCCTGAGGCCATCGCTGCTGCCACTTTGCCAATCAGTCTCATTGCAGGTCTTCCTCCTTTTATGTGACCCTTCACTTTACCAAACATGATGTCTTCAGTGACTGGTCCCTCCTGATAATATGTCCAAAGTATGAGAGACGAAGC
>NW_006408692.1:2009335-2010181 GCF_000296735.1 Chrysochloris asiatica | reverse complement strand
TGGAGCTGACTCAATGGTACCCCACAACAATAGTCAAAGGCTTTGCCTAGTCAGTAAAACATGGAGGAAAATCTTTCTGGTATTCTCTACTTTCAGCCAAGATCCATCCAATGTCAGCAATGATACCCATCAATTCCACAGCCTCTTTTGAATCTTTCTTGAATTTTTGATGTTTTATATTGAGGTACTGAGGCCATATTTGTATTATCTTCAGTAAAGTTTTGTGTGTGATATTAATGATATTGATTGATAATGCCTACATTCTGTTGGATCGCTTTTGTTTGGAATGGGCTCAAATATGAATACCTAAATCTACTTAATCTCTGATATATCTTTTTATCTTCCCATCTCTATTCAGATATCTCTAATTTACTCTCACTTTTGTTTATTTGTTAATTTTTAAAGTTGGTTTGTCTGAATCCAGAATCAAAAAAGGTTTACATATTAACTGTTTTATTTTGCTTATCTTTTTAGTTTGGACCTTTGATAAATAGTTTTAGCCCATTCCTTTGCTGTCATTCTCATTATTATAAGAGCTTTCGATCTTTGGTTTCTATCCCCTTTACTCTTTCTGTCCCCATTCAGCTGCTGTCTACTCCATACCAACACTTTTGATCCATCCTAATTGTTTATAAAATATAGATAAAATATAGACTTTATTCCTAACCGTCAAGAAATCAAAGTGTAGAAAAATATAGTTAGTATGATTTTTTTTCATAAAATACATGAGTGTACATACTTATATAGTTATAGACTGTTGTATGAAAGATACAGAAGAAATTATTAATATTTGTCTCTATGGAAGGAAACATACTGACTGAAATGATACAATAATTTAACTGTCAT
>NW_006408692.1:1996419-2008260 GCF_000296735.1 Chrysochloris asiatica | reverse complement strand
TTATTTGTCCTGTCAGAGTTTGAACTTTTTACAGGGAGAGATGTATTTTGAGTCTTTGTGATCTTTAGAAAGTTAGATTCTTTCTCGTTAGTATCTCAGCTTTTCTGAAAAGGAGATGACAATTGTAGGAAATCCTCTGTACTAGGATTGTTGTTGAGATTAAATAGGCTCATAGTATGCCTGCAATAGTGCATTCTGTATATTATACACATTGCTTTAAGTACAGTAGGCATTCAGGAAAATATTTGAAATAACATATTTGATATGCTGATGAATAAATGAATGAATTAAACTGAACATAAGTCTGAATTTTCATAAAGATCTATATAAAGAGTAACTGTAGACTTTTCTACAATCATTGTTTTTGGTGAAAGTATACACAGCCAAAAACATTGCATTTTGACAGTTTCTGCATGTACAATTCAGTGACCTTGGTTGCATTCTTCAAGTTGTACTGCTCTTTTCACACTGTTCTTCTTTACATATTCAACTCACTGCTCCCTAAGCTTTCCATCTAACCTTTCGAGTTGCTTTAATCAATTTGATGTTACAAACTAATTCTTTAAAAGAACACACCTCAAAATAGATGTACTTTACTAATTAAGATAAACCCTCCAGCTACTCCTCAAAACCTATACAGGGTCGCTATGAGTCAGAACTGACTCGACAGTACTTAAAGACAATAGCATATTTTGATTTAATGAATAATTTAGCAGATAGTTTTGGTTTATGGTTTAAAGTTTAAAGATTATTTCATGGCAGTAGTGTTGGGTGCATGCAGCCTCAATGGTCACATTTTCCTCCCTTTAGATCTGTGTTTTTAGCACTGGTGGCAAATGTTGGGGATACAATAGTGAGTAAAGACTGTGTCTTCAATTTGGTTATTAATTGAGCACTGGTGGCACTGTGGAATAATTACTGGACTGCTAATCACAAGATCTGTTAACCACAAGCACCTACCAGGGTCTCCATGGGGGATAAATTAGACTTTGTGCTCCAATAAAGATTTACAGCTTCAGAAACCCCATATAAGGTTAAGAGTCTGAACCAAGTTGTCAGCACCTGACACCACCAATACCAACATAAAAGAACAATGAGAAGGAGCCTATGTTAGTTGTGGTAATCAGTGAAAGTGAGGTTTTCCTGTTTGAGAATAAATCTGAAGAATTCTATTTAGTAAACAAGATTATTGAATTTTTGTTTTATTTGTATTAGAAAATAAAATATCAGCTATTGTATTCAACATGATAGCTTTGGCTGCCAACATTCCTATTGCTAATAATAACAATGATCAGTATTTTGAATTATCGTATTAATGAATTTTTTTGCATCTCTGAGAGCCTAAAAGTAAAGTTCTGAAAGTATTGTTTCAAACTATGGTTCTTTGGTTCTATATATTTATATAGCGAGTACTGTAAAATGAGCTAAGTTGAGAAAATGTCTGTTAATTGAATTCCATTGTTAAAATTAGGATGAAAGCTTTGAAATTTGTCACGTTCTTTTAATATTTGTGATTTCATATTTAGAATTGTTACTGTTTCTCTACATATTAGGTATTAACTCCACAAAAACTGGAATTGTTAAGAGCCCAAATACAACAAGAATTAGAAACTCCAATGAGAGAGCGTTTTCGGAATCTGGATGAAGTAAGTAGTTTATTTAGAAAACGGCATTAATTTCATGTTTTATGAAACGCCTGTTCTCCTACTCAAGCACCCTGCAGTATCTCCTCTCCTTACTCAGAGTCCTAAGTAAGTGGCCTCTGGGTAGCATCACTTTTCTGACTTCTTTTCCTCTATCAACATTGGTCTCCTTGAAGTGCCTTTGATTTGCCAGAAGTGATACAATTCAAGAGCTCTTGCTCTAGATGTTACTTCTGCCTTAAACACTCTTCCTCCAGCTGTCTGCTTGGCTGACTTCCTCATCGCTTTTGTGTCTTTGCTAAAAGGTTGCTTTCTTTTCCATCAACTTTACTCCTCTCATTTCATCTTTCAACCTGTCCTTTTTTTTTAATCACTGTTTAAACCTCTGTCACCCTGCTCTAACTTTTTTTTTTAAGATTTAAAATTTTTATTAATTTAAAAAAATTTTAAAGCTTTTATAGTGAATTGAGTGCTTTTTCATATGGGAGAACATTGGCTTTTGTAGTCATCTTAATGTATTTTGTTTCATTGCAATGATTATAATTCCCTCCATGCATCATCATTCAACAGTATTTGCATCTATTTCTTCTGTTTTGCTTGTTTTTGATGTACACAAAAACACTCAGAAATATCTAATCATTTAAACAATGAAAGGACACATTCTATAAGCCTGCTTTCTGGCCACCAGCACACAGCCTTTCTCTTTCCATGAGTATAGAGTCCTCAGCTGTTCTATCTCTCTATGTCATCGTCTCTGCCTCCTCTGATATTGCTGATTTTCTGGATAGGGTCCCATATTGCATCCATGCTCTTCTCCCTTCATGGTCCTGGGGTCCTCTATTCCTGGAATGTAAGATTAGCTACTACAAAACGTCTACCTTTACAGTTGTGACCATTGCAATTAGTCATGATAACAATTACCGACTATTGAATTATAAGAAACTTATCCCCATCCTTTCACCAGATGAAACTGATTCAGTGAGTGTTCTACCTTCCCCTGCATACTCTGAAACTAAACTGCCACTTGGAAACATGTAAGCCAGTCACTTTGTGCCTTTATTGCCCTCCCCCCCATTTTAGGTAGCCAGTATCTAAGTTGCCTGCCTCTATCAACCCTGTGTATAGAGGGGGTAGGTTTGATCCATGATGTGAAGACTCCTTCCCTGTCAGTTGGTATTTTGAGCTATTACATCCATAAGTATTACCTTCTCATCTGCTACACAGTTTGCTTATTTTTTTGTGTTTATTGTTTATTATCAGTTTTTTCCCTTTTAGAAAATAAAGTCTGTGAGAACTGGAACCTTTGTGTGCTTTGCTCACTCTTATATCTAAAGTTCTTAGAGCAGTTTCTGGTGTATAGTAAGTAGTTTCTCAGTTAATATTTGTTTGCATGAAAAAATTTCATGTAACCTCAAAAAAGTAAATCTATTACAGTTTTACTTCATGTTGAGACCAGTTTCCTTATAACTAAGTTTTTAGTAATGGGTACAGGATAAGATTGTTAGTATTAAGAATGTTAGGTACTGTGCTAGACATTTTATATATGTTAACTATTTAACAGATATTTGAAGCTTTTTACATACAAATGACCATTGTTGCTTTCAGAATGAACTCTTTGGGAAGCTGTAGTCTAGCGATGTTGCTATTACACAAAGCAAATTGTGGAATATTTATTTTATTATGTCTTACTGGGTGGTAATATCTTTTTGGTATTCTTTGTCATGGTAAAGCATTATGTTTGTGAGTAGGTTTTATTTTTAGAAATAAAAGCACTCATGGGTAAGGCAGATGATCAAGCCAAATAAAAACATAAAAAAAAAAAAAAAGTTATGTCTCTAATGAAATCATGAAACTCACTTTCCTGGTTTGTAAACTGGCCTGAAAGAGAAATCTTTCAACCGAAAATTTACAGGGTGATGAGTATTTTAGGAGACATGCTTTTCTCATCCCCTAATTTCTGATGCATATTGAAATATGCATCTTTTTGCTCTGGTGCGTAGGTCTTATTGAGTATTCAGAGTGTCAGCAGCTTTTGTGGTACATTAGGAAGCAGGGTTGGAGCACCCTAGGGATTGAATGCAATCTTTGTTAGTCAGGAGAGTTTGCACTACATATATTATTTAGGCTGGTGTGTTGAATTGAGTTCAACTGTCAAGGTAATATTTAATTGAACCTTAAGTTACTGTACTAAATATTACAATAACCCTTTGTCTACTTTAAATTGACCTGATCTAACTTTCATAGGTATTTTATACTTTATCATAAAATTATTGTTTCATCTGATTATATTGTTTTGAAAGGTATGCTACATTCTTATATATTATTTTATTAAGTCCAGAGGTCAATGTTTTTTGTGCAGTATATATTTTGATTTAATGATATTCAGTGAAGAGATGAGGTGTATTGAATAGTAATTTGTTGTACTGGCACCTTCTCAAGAATGTAGTAATTCTGTATATTGGAGAGTTGTCATGGGAACTTTTACTAGGTTCATTTATGCTCCTGTGAAATGTATTTCTTTATTTTAGAATGGCTCTTTATTTAAAAATCTATCTGAAAGAGTATTGTTTTTTAGTTAGTACAGATTTCATTTGTAAATTTGTGAAAACTGTCAATCTCCTTTTAATATAGGAAGTGGAAAAGTACAGAGCTGAATATAATAAGCTTCGTTATGAACATACATTTCTTAAATCAGAATTTGAACATCAGAAAGAAGAATTTGGACGCATTTTAGAAGAAGAAAAAATCAAATGTGAATCAGAGGTGAGTGATTGATTATACTGGTGGTGATGGTGGGGTGCTGTCATTCAGTTCCAGTACTTAGCAGCCCTGTAGAGACTTTCTGAGGCTGTAAGTCTTTACAGGAGCAGAAAGCCTCAAGTCATTATTGTTCTAGCAAGTAACATTTCATGATAGTATATTTTTGTAAATCTCAAATTGGAATTAATTATACCATCAATTTTTATTGATTAATTGGTCAAGTATCTGTCACAATTTTCATCTGCTGTAGAGCAGCATTTTTCTTTTGAATGTTCTGTGTTGGCTTTTAGAGATCTTTGTTTCTTCCTTTATTTTGCCTTAGCCAATGGAGATAGAAGACTGTGGGGATTACCCTCATTCAAAGTTTCTTCCCTGATAACCGCAATGATACACTTTTCTTTGCAAATATGAGTGTGGTTTGTCTGTGTAATTCCTAACTTATCGCTTCCCCCTCTACTTCTTGGAACCCAGCCACAAACAGGAGAGTTGTAGCTACCAACCCATACACCTTCTTTCCACTTACACAAACAAGGATTTTACACTTCAGGATGTACCCATCACCTTCATAAAGGGTACTTTGCTCTTTTTGACATCTGCAACGTTCTGTATCTGCTGCCTGCTACATTCACCGCTGATTCACCTCCATTGTTTTTGGCAGGCTTTCTGCTTACTTTGTGGTTTCTTGCCTAGTTTTGTTGGTAACTTAGCTTATGGTTTTGTTTTTCATTTGTCTAGTTGCTTTTGGTTGATTTTCACGATGGAAAGAGAGCAATAATCGTTTTATCCTTGCATATCCAAATTAGAAATCTAATACTAACTTTGGGTTTTTTAAAAAATAGCTCAGTTTCTAACTATATGATGTGTGGCACTGTGGTTAATGCACCAGATTGCAAGCTGTTTGAACTGCAGGGTCGGTGGTTCAAGCTCACCAGCTGCTCCCTGGAAACCCTATACAGGGTTGTTATGGGTCAGAATTGACTCAACGGCACTTCACAACAACAAAATATACAAATACTTGTATATTCATATTACTTCTTTATTTGAAATTGGAGTCCTGATGTGGTGCTGTGGGAAAAGGACTGGACTGTTGAGTAAGGAACCAATTCAAACTCACCAGCTGCTCCTTGAAAACAATCTACAGGGGTCTTGACGGCACTTCACAACAACAGCATCTGGGATTTAGATTAAAAATATACTTACCTTCCTTTGTTGTTGTTGACCAGTATCTAAGTGTCCTCCAGTCGGTTCCGACTCACACTGACCTTGTGTAGAGTTTCCAAAGAGCAGATGGCGAGTTTGAACCACTATCCTTGCTGTTCAAACCAACCTTGTGGTTATGCACTTATCCTAGATTACTACACCAGGACTCCTAAAATTCTTTATCATTACTAAGCATTTAGTAAAAACCAAAACTGTATAATTTGGATCAGACTGATTTATTCTCATCAGTGAACACATTGTTCTATGACTGATACATAATAAACCGTGTGAACTTTGGATCATTGAGTCTGTTAACAATATGTTGTTGTGAAGTGCTGTCAAGTCGGTTCCGACCCATAGCGACCCTGTATAGGGTGTCCGAGGAGCTGCTGGTGAGCTTGAACCTCCGACCTTGCAGTTCAAACAGCTTTGCAGTCTGGCACATTAACCCACAGCGCCATACCAGCAAAATATTTGTAATACCTTTGTGATTTTAAAAAACCCTTTCGAGCTTTAAATGCTTTGTGTATGTATTCTCTCACTTCTATTATAACAGTGAGAGGGATAGCTGAGTTTATTTTCTTCATTTTAAAACGAGAAAACATAATAGGATCAGTGACTTGCTTACAGTCTTACAAAGCAACAGCAGCTAAGTTAACAGTAGAACTCAGGTTTCCTAACTCCTAGCCCAGAGTTTTAAGTTTGAAATTACCAATGGTATGAAGTTGCCTTTCTAATTAGGATCCATTAGCAACTGTAACCTTGTCAAGAAGTTAGTTGATCTATACTACGCACGAATAGAAAAAGCTTTGAATCTGTTATATTATGACAGACTTAGAGAACTGCAGGGGAGCGTGATATCGCTGTAGGATAAGCACTGGACTGTGAACCACATGGTTAGTGGTGTGAGCCCACCAGGTGCTCCATGGGAGAAAGATGAGACTTCCTGCTCCAGTAAAGATTTACAGCCTCAGAAACCCTATACAATATCACTGTGAGTTAGGTTCGACTTGCTGATGCTTAACAACACCAACAAAAAGAATTGCATTTAAAACAGTATGTTGTGGAAACTATTAATGATAAAGATTTCCAGCCTAAAGTGATTTTTGAAGAGTAACAAATTGAAGTTACTATGAATAAAGTGGTACTTTATATTGTGCTTTGCTTTTAAAATCTAACAATGGTTGGTGTTTAGCTGGTAGCAATTATTTCTATCTTCTATTTCCTTAATTTTGTTTTCTTAAAGAAGGAAACCTGCATCTTAAATATAATGATTAATCTGTTTTTCACCCATGAAAGACCAAATGATATTCATTAAAATTTTTAAAGGGTCAGGAGCATCATTAATTTTCAAAATTAGAATCTCTTAGGACATTCTTAGGAAACTGAAGCTAAACTGCTAGCTAAGAAGTCATAATTAGCAGAGCCCAGAAAAGTAAGGCTTTCTGATAAGATTGAAGTATTGTTTTCTTCAACTTTCCAGTTGATTCTGAAGGAACAGTATTAATTAGTAGATAATTGGGAATTTGCTTTAGTTCCATCGCTTATCTTTGTACTCCAGTTTCTATACACAGTAACAGTAAAACATAATGAAGTGATTGTGGATCAGGGAACATCAGAAAATTGTCAAAGTAGAACTTACTCTTGCCACCTTCTGATTTTAAAGTTTAAATAGCTTAAACTGTAAAAATTAATTGAAATTAATTAAGGACTTATGTACAAGCTATTTTACTTCTACAGATAAAAGAAATAACTGAACAATTTTTAGTGTGTTGGTTTTTGAGGAAATACTTAATACTATGTTCATGCTTTTCTGAGAAGCATTCTAGGAAGTTATATGTACCTCAAGATATTCTGAGTAAAAACAGTATATGAAAGAATATATCTTTATTTTATGAAAAAGATGATGCCATGATTTCTCAGTGTACTTTCTCAAAATGTTGTTTAGCCTGGTACTTTATATAGATGAAATTCTGAAGTTACACACACACATTATTTGAAAGTGGTCCTATTATGTTTTCTCTGTTATCAGAACTTTAATTTTATATTATTTTGAAAATATGTCTGAAGAACAATATAGGGATCTTTGTGTTGTTGTTGTTAAGTGCCATCGAGTTGATTCCAACCCATAGCGACCCTGTATAGGGTTTCCGAGGAGCCAGCTGGTGAGCTTGAAACGCTGACCTTGCAGTTCAAATGGCTTTGTAATCTAGCACATTAACCCACAGCGCCCCACCAGGACTCCATAGGGATTTTCAGGTGTAGATAATTGTATGGTAAAGCGCCCTGGTGATACAGTGACTAAGTACTTAGTTGCTCATTGAAAGATCTGCTGTTCTGGCCCACTAATGGCTCTGTAGGAGAAAGATGTGGCACTTTGCTTTCATAAAGATTACAATTTTGGTAAACACTCTGGGGCAGTTCTGAGTCATAACTGATGGGATAGCAATGAGTTTGGTTTTTGATTTGTAATTATATTGGTAGTCTGACTATAAGAAGCAAGGCCCATTCAGTAGGGAGGTATTGAGATCTCAGGAGAAAGGGCAAGGAACACTGCTTCATGTGAAGAACCATCAAAGTTATAGTGTATATAATGATAAATCATTCATGCTCTTCCTACCATCATGCTCTTCAAACTGACTGAGTTTTTTTTCTTGCGTTTGTGATATGTTAATGTGGGCAGGTGAGAAACCAAAGTTCTCATGGCATAAAGGAGAACTTGTCTGGGCCCCTGTTAACACATGCTATTTTTAAAAAACAAATGACTGTTGAGTCATTTCTGACTCATAACAAAATCCTTTATGGGATTTCTGAGGAGGAGCTGGTGAGTTTGAACCACCAGCCTTGTGGTTAGCATTCCAGTGTTCAACCTAGAGCACCACTGGATAATGCATCTCTGGATTCAGTTCTTATGGTGATGTATATATGCTAGTAGACATTGTGAGACCTCTCAAAACACTTCCTTATATTTTGAAAAATTCTGACATTCTAATATCGAGTGTTCCTTCAGGTCCAGATGTTTCCCATATCTAAAATATTCTAAGTTTTTAACCTGCATTCTTGTCAGATTACGCAGAACCACATCCCAATATACAACAGTCTCCCAAATTGAAATCAAATCACCTCACATCTGGAATTATCTGGCATTGCTTTTGGCAGCCTTCTAATTAAGAAAGACTGACATTTTTTATTTCTATATTCTATTTCTTTCTTCATTAAACTTTACTAAAGGGTTTTTGTGCCAGATTGCAGTTTAACAACCAAGCACATAACCATTATACCACCAGGACTCCTGTTAACTTTTCACTATTAAAGAAGTGTTTTAGAAGGTTTGTCTGCTTGTTTATTTAGGGTCACCTTTGGAACTCTTTCAGCTTGTGTGTGCCTCAGAATTGCATACGTGTCGTAATCTGTGAAACTATGTTAATAATATCATTGACTCTTGAGCAACACTGGTTTGAACTGCCCAGGCTCGCCTGTAAGCGGATTTAAAAAAAAATGCTGTGTGATTTTGATCATCTGCATGTGAGGAGTTTTTCAGTAAAAGATTTCTTTCAGTTCTTGGGTAATTTTCATTATGTTTAGTGTAATCATGTAAGCTTTGAGTAGCACCATGAGACCCATTTGAAGTGCCACCAGTGATGCTGGAATTGCTTCCAAGAAGTCAAGACTTTACAGGAGAAGGTTAAATTGTTTGATATGTACCAGAGATTGAGGTCTACAGCTGCAGTTGCTCACCATTTTAAGGTAAATGAGGTCAGTATACAGACCATTGTTATAAAAGTTAAAAAAAAAAAAAAAGTCCTAGGAGCTTTTACTGCAGCTATACCAGAAGGTGTGAAAACCTTGTACTTTTTGTGAAATAATTTTTTACCTCATATTTAAAATTCAACTTTTATGTGGGTGCAGCATATAAACTTACAGCATGCAAAAATCTAGGTTACAAGGCCATGTATGTGATTATTAGGGCTTCCATTGACAGTATGCTACTAGTAGTAAATTTCTGGGGAGTCAAAAGTTATATATGGACATTTGACTCTAGGGTATTGGCACTTCTGCTCCCCGTGTTGTTGAAGGGTCAACTGTAGTGCCTAATTCATGGAATGTTATGGGGATTTAATAATTAAAACATAAAATGCTCAGCCAGGTATCTAGCACAGAGTTGTTGTTGTTAAGTGCTGTCAAGTCAGTTCTGACCCATATCGACCCTGTACAGGTTTTCTGAGAGCAGCTGGTGGGTTTGAACGGCTGACCTTGTGGTTTCAGTCTAGTGCTGATCCTATAGTACCATACCAGGAGTCCTCTGTTAAGATTATAGCTTAGGAAAGCTTATGGGGCTGGTCTCCTCTCATATGGGGTCACTATAAGTTGAAATAAACTCAACAGTATCTAACAACAACATTGTAATTATTAAGGAAGTTGAATTCATAGTTTTAAACCTAACACAAAGAATGGTTTCACTAGAAAATTCTGCCAGGTATTTAAAGAAAATTTTAAGACCAGTTCTACATAATCTCTCCTTGAAAATAGAAGAAGAATTTTACCAATGTTACAACTGGGTAAAGGGCACATAATATCTCTCTGTATTGTTCCTTTTAAGCACATGTGATCCTACAATTATGTGAAATTGTTTAATTAACCATAGGATAAAAAGATATTTTTTTAACCAAATAACATATAAGAATAGTAACAAGCTTCTTTTTGAAAATAATACAAGTCAGAAGACAGGAGAACAATGTTTTTTAAGTATCTAAAGAAAAAATATATAGGAAGTCTAATTCCAGAGCCTGTATTCTTAACAGATTCTCTTTGCTGCATCAGAAAGGTGGTAAAAACTAAGATGAATGGAACAATTAGATATACTACCTTTCTCTCTCTCTCTTTTTTTTTTTTTTTATGTTTTGTGAATTATGTAGTAGTTTACATGGGAGAACATTAGTTATATATTCATACTGTTGTGTATTCATTGCCATGGTTACAATCCCCTCCATGCGTCATCAACCAACCAAAGGGTATACCCTGAAAGCCTGTACCACCCCCCACCCCCCAGTCGTCAACACACAGCCCCTCTCCCTCTCTGGCTCTAGAGTCCCCAGCCACTCCATCTCTCCATGTCATCGTCTCTGCCTCCATTTCTTGCGCCACTCCTACTCTGGGTAGGGTCCTGCTCTCCCCTCTTCTCCTTTGATGGTCCCAGGGAACTCTGCTCCTAGACTGCAAAGTTAATCACTCCGCTCCTTGCTACTAAACGTCTACCTTTACATTTCTAACCCTCACAATCAATCCTGCTAAGAATTATTCACTATTGTATCATAGGAGTCCTATCCACATTTCCTTTCATCAGCCCTGCCTAGACAGGTTGGACACTACTCAGTGGAGATTCTACCTTCCTCCACGTCTTCTAGATCTAGGTTCCCTCTTTAAAGCTTGTAAGCCAGTCACTTCTTGCCTTTGTAGACCCCTACTTTGTGTAGCCAATGTCCAAGTTGCCCATCCCTGTCTACTCTGTGTATGGATGGTCTGGGAATGATCCTTGCTGTAAAGATTTGTTTCGTCTTTTGAGCTACTGCATCCATAGGTGTAGGTCAAGTTCATCAAATTGTATCAGATTATTCCTTTTTTCCTCTTCTTTTTGCTTTTAGTTGAGCTCTGATCCTCCAGTCATTCAAGCCAGGTCAGATGGGTATTATCTGTAAGTGTGGGTGTTCTTATGCATATGCCCTCTCTTCTTATCAGCTGGACGCTTCGCTCTCCACTCTAGTCCTCTGTGGCTATGTCACTGACTCTGGGCCCCAAAGTCCCCAGGTCTTGCCACACTGATGGCCAACCAGGTCTCCACCCAAGTTCGCAGGAATCTGTTGAAAGTTGTAGGGCTTAGCTCTCAGCTTCATTGATGTTTTTCTCTAACTTCCCCTTATCGGTGACCAAAGTGGTCACCAGAGTGTGTATTCCCATTGAGTCTTAGTCTTGGAAGGGAGTTTGCTCTGAGGGGACCCAACCACTTGCCTTGATGTCTTCTGGGTGAGCAACTTGCTTGTTCTTGTAGTAATCAGCTGGATTGCTGTTATTGTTTTGTATTTTTCCTGTTGGTCTTTCTTTCAAGATGTATCTTCTGTTCTTCTAGCTGCTCCAGGCTGGTCTGCTTGTCCTTTCAAGAGAAAATTTCCCACCTCAGAAGATTCTGGATGGGCTTTAGGATTCCATCTGTGGCCTTATGTAATGCAGAGGCTCTACAGGA
>NW_006408692.1:1991391-1996274 GCF_000296735.1 Chrysochloris asiatica | reverse complement strand
TCCCGTAAAGATTTACACCCTCGGAAACCCTGTACAGGGTCGCTATGGGTCGGACCCGACTCAACGGCACTTAACAACAACAACAACAAGGAGCTGTGGTAGCATAGTGGTTATGAATTGGGCTGCTAATCTCATGGTCAGCAGTTTGAAACTACCAGCTGTTCTGCGGGAGAAAGATGAGGCTTTCTGTTCCTGTAAAGATTTATAGCCTGGGAAACCGTGTACAGGGTCGCTATGAGTCAGAACCCACTCCACGGCACATAACAACAACTACCCTAGATCAACTATAATTCCAAATCTCTGATCAGTTTTTAATTCAGTTTATGTTCTGCAACATTAAAAAATGAATAAAATTAATACATTATCTGCCCTGTCATGCAAGCAGATTTGGATAAATGCCATAAAAGAAATGGAAACAAAGCCACTTGGAAACTTAGAGGAAGATTAGCGAATGTAACCAGTTCAAGGCGTCAAGGAGCTGACCGGTGAATCTGATAGATCGTGGAGGAACAGGGAAGAGCTGAGAGTGTGTGCCCAGGTGACTGGGAAGAGTGATTAAAAGTAAGCTACTAGAGAGCAGAAATTTTGAATTTGTTTCCATGTGTGCTAGGTTCTCTATTGTATCTTCTCCACCTAAAACCGTGCTGAGCCCAAAGTAAATACTCAGTAAGTATTTGGTCCATGAGTAAATAAATAGAGAAATTAGAAGGCAGATATCATTAGTCTTGATAGCAATGATTTGATTGTGAGTCCTGGTGTAGGAGTTATAAACCTAGCCTCTAACATGACACTGCTTTTAACTAGCTGGCTTCTAATCCAGAGCTTCAGCTATCACACCAGTGCCTTTCAAAACTACTCGTGGTTATTGTTGTTAAGTACTGTTGAGTTGACTCAGACTCATAGTGACCCTATACACAACAGAATGAACAAAACACTGCCCAGTTCCCTGCCATCCTGCAATTGTTGCTATATTTGAACCCATAGTAGAAGCCACTATGTTAATCCATCTCATTATGGGTCTTTCTCTTTTTCCCTGATCTTCTTCCCAAGCATGATGCCCATCTCTAGGGACTGCTTTCTCCTGGTAGCAAGTACTTGAGACAAATTCTCACCATCCGCTTCTTGTAAGACTTTATTGGAGAAAGCAAACATGCTGGTTAAAAACATTCGCTTGTGATCCTAAATGGAGATCGTTGTTGCTATTAAGTGCCGTTGAGTAGGTTCTGACTTACAGTGACCTTGTGTAGGGTTTCCAAGGAGCAGCTGGTGAGTTTGACCCACCAACCTTGTGGTTCATACCAACCTTGAAGTCCAGTGCTTTATCCCACAGCACCACAAGGATTACTATTAAATGTGATATAGCTCAGTCTTTGATCCAAAGGGCACTATTATCTAGACCTAAGTTACACACTAACTCCAGCACCTCTATATGAGTAATCAATACCTCTGATAAAACGTATCAAAAGTGTATATCATCAGAAAGTTAAATGGAAACATGGGTCCTCCAGCTTAAGCCCTTCAGTTTAACTGAGCCAGAGTACAAAAGCAACTTGTGCAAAGTTACACAGCTAACTGAAGGAACGGGAATAGGGAAAATAAAAGTTATGGGACTAAGTTTTAAAAAATGAAATGGAGTGCTTAAAGATCAATATCTTAGAAACTAGTGAGCTGAAATAAATACCAGTCTACTTTTGAAGAGGAATGGCAATGTATTTATCATCAAAAAGGACATTTCAAGACCTGTCTTGAAGTACAGTGCTGTCTGATACAGGATAATATCCATATGCCTACAAGGAAGACGAGTGAATTCCACTGTTATTCAAATTTACAAACCAACCACTAAAACCAGTGATAATGGAATTGAAGAACCCTACCAACCTCTTCAGTCTAAAATGGATCAAACGTGCAAACAAGAGGCACTGATAATTATTGGTGACTAGAATTAAAATGTTGGAAAATCAGCACTTTGAAACTATGACCTCAGTGATAAAAATGATACTGCAGATTACAGGATAGAATTTTGTAAGACCAATGACTTATTCATTGCAAATGTCTTTTTAAAATAATATAAATGTGAGTATACTCATGAGCCTTACCCAATGAAATACACAGGAATCAAATTGACTACCTCTGTGGGGAGAAATGTCATACCATCAGTTAAAATAAGGCCAAGGGCCAACTGTAGAACAGACCATCAACTGCTCATATGCAAGTTCCAGCTGAAGCTGAAAAAAATTAAAACAAGTACATGAGAGGCAAAATATGACCTTAAGTATGTCCCACCTAAATTTAGAGACCATCTCAAAAAACAGAATTGATGCATTAGATACTAATGACAGAAGACCGGAAGAGTTGTGGGATGACATCAAGAACATCATACAGGAAGAAATCAAAAGGATATTAAAAAGCAGGAAAGAAAGAAAAGACCAAATGGATGTCAGAAGAGACTCTGAAACTTACTCTTCAGTGTAGAAAAGCTAAAATGGCTGGAGGAAATGAGGTAAAAGAACTAAACAGAAAATTTAAAGGGCACCTTGGGAAGGCAAAGCCAATAATTATAATGAATTGTGCAGGGACCTGGAATTAGAAAGCCAAAAAAGAATATTAAGTGATGCAGAAAGCAATGAAAGAAAATGGAATGAATACACAGAGTCACTGTTCAAAAAAAAAGAAATGGTTAGTGTTTAACCATTCTATGAGATAGCTTATGTCAAGAACCTATGGAGCTGAAGGAAGAAATCTAAGCTATACTTAAGACATAGGCGAAAAATAATATTCCAGGAATTGATGGAATACAAATTGAAATCTTTCAACAAACTGATGAAGTACTAAAAGTGCCCACTCACGTATGCCAAGAAATTTGGAAGATAACCCAGCCAACTGATTTTAAGAGATCCATATTTATGCCCTTTCCAAAAAGAGGTGACCCAATAGAATGCAGAAATCATGGAACAATATTAATAATCACATGCAAGTAAAATTTTGCTGAAGATCATTAAAAAACAATTGCAACAATACATCAACAGACAACTACCAGAAATTCAAGCTGGATCCAGAGGAGAATATGGAACTAAGGATACCAATACTGACATCAGACAGATCTTAGCTGAAAGCAGAGAATACCATAAAGATATTTACTTGTGCTTTATTGAATATGCAAAAGCTTTTGATTGTGTGGATCTTGACAAACTATGGATAACATTTCGGCGCATGGCTATTTCAGAACAATTAATTGTGCTCATGAGGAACCTGTACATAGACCAAGTGTCAGTTGTTAGACCAGAACAAGGGGATACTGAGTGGTTTAAACTCAGTGATGGTGTGTGCAAGGGTTATATTCTTTCACCATACTTATTCAACTTGTATGCTGACAAAATAATAAGCTGTATTATATGAAGAAGATCATGGCATCAGGATTGGAGGAAGACTCATTAACGAACTGTGATATGCAGATGATTAACAGTATTTGCTGGGAGCAAAGAGGACTTAAAAATACTTACTGTTGAAAGGTAAAAGACTAAAACCTTCAGTATGGATTGTTCCTCAAAGTAAAGAAACCAAAAATCATTACAACTGGACCAATAAACATCATCATGATAAATGGAGAAAAGATTGAAGTCAAATGTTTCATTTTGCATGAACCGACAGTCAACACTCATGGAAGTAGCAACCAGGAAATCAAACAGTGTATTCCAGAAGTCAAGTCTGCTGCAAAAACCTCTTGAAAGTGTTCAAAAGCAGTGATACTACTTTGAAGACTAAGGTACTCCTGATCCAAGCCATAGTATTTTCAGTCACTTCATACATTTGTCAAAGTTGGACATTGAATAAACAAGACTGGAGAAGAATTGATGCATTTAGTGATGGTGTTAGAGAAGAATATTAAAAGAACGTGGGGAGGAGAACAAACAAGATGGCGGATCAGGTGGACGAGTAGTAAAGTGCTCTGTCAACAACAACACAGAATACCCAACCAAGCAGGCTCAGGGGATGGTCCCAGAACTCTGAACCACATATAAAGGAATATTTAGAAGGTTGGAAGGCTCACAGCTGGGGGAATTTGTGGCAGAAGCAAGAAGTTTATTGCTTTCTAGTCCTGGATGCTCGACTGCTCCAGGAGCCGCCATCTTGGGTGAGACCATGCTGGGGAAGGATCGGTGCGGCCACAGATGCCTGGCAGAACCGCTGAGATAAAGGTGTGGACATTCTTTTCTTTTGGTATCTGTTCATTGGCCCTTTGCTGTCTGCACACCTCTATTCTGGTGACTATAGGGGTGCCTGAGCTAGTGGGCACACCAGCTCCACCCTTGGAGGGTTCTACTATGCATGCATACAGACTCCTTGAAATTTAAAGAGACAGTTTCCAATGAAAACCAAACGGCCACAGCTGGCCATGAACTGTTTCCAACTAGAAAAAAGGCCTGAACGGGGATTGTGGAACGGGACAAGCAGACAAAAGAGGAAATAGGCCGAAAATTAAATCCTAAGTTACGCCAAAACAACCAACAGTGGTATCTTGAAACTTCTCGGGAAGAAGAGTGAAAAGGGAAGCCCATTTCCTGATCATATCCACCTGGAGACATTTAGAAAGCATAAAAAATACCAAAATACATACCCATCTAAGTATTAAGCCCATAGATAACCCCTGAAGATGCCCAAAAAACAGAAGCAGATGAGCATATCTGCACATGTCCAGAAATTAGATAAAGTGACTGAAGCAAATGAGCTGGAAGGAGACCTACACTCCATACTGTGCGATGGGCAGGCTTTGGAAAGGCCTGAGAAGGAATTCCTAAAACTAATTGTAAAAGGTATCAAAACACTATAAAATGCAGTTGAGAAAAATAAGGAAGAAGTCAGGAAAGTGCTACAGGAACAATCAA
>NW_006408692.1:1985081-1987986 GCF_000296735.1 Chrysochloris asiatica | reverse complement strand
CTCATATGGATGCGAAAGCTGGACAGTGAATAAGGAAGATCGTAGAAGAATTGATGCCTTTGAGTTGTGGTGTTGGAGGAGTATACTGAAAGTGCCAAAAGAACCAATAGATCTGTTTAGGAAGAAGTGCAACCAGAGTGCTCCTTGGAGGCCAAGATGACTAGGCTTCGTCACTCATACTTCGGACACATTGTCCGGAGAGAACAGTCGCTGGAGAAGGATGTCATGCTGGGTAGGGTGGAGGGTCAGAGAGAAAGAGGAAGACCCCCAACGAGATGGATCAGCCAGGTGGCATCATTGATGGCATCAAGTGTGGCAGCAGTAGTGAGGTTGGCCCAGGATTGGACATTGTTTCGTTCTGCTGTGCATGGGGTCGCTATGAGTCGGTTCCGACTCGATGTCACCTGACGACAACAGCAAAGTGGATAGAAATACTTTTAACTCATGGTATACGGAGGGGATTATAATCAGTGTAATGAAACAAGTTATATGAATTGTTGAATGTGAAACTTATGATGTACCCTGTAAACTTTCACTCAATCAACAATAAAAACCTTAAATTAAAAAAAAAAAAGCACATGGACTGCCAGAAGAATAAGCAAATATGTCTTGGAAGAAGTACAGCCAGATTCTTCTTTGAAGCCAGGATAGCATGACTGTGTCCCTCTTACTTCAGACATGTTATTTGTTTTTGTTGTTAAGTGCTGTGGAGTTGGTTCCCACTCATAGCGACCCTGCACAGGGTTTCCGAGGCTATAAATTTTTACGGGAGCAGAAAGCCTCATCTTTCTTCTGCGTAATAGCTGGTAGTTTCAAACTGTTGTTAGGAGGGATCAATCCTTGGAGAAGGACACCATGCTTGGTTAAATGGAGGGTTGTTGAAAAAGAAGACCCCTAACTAGATGGATTGGTACAGTAGCAGCATAGGCTCAAACATAACAATTGTGAGGATGACACTGCACCAGGCATATTTTGTTTCTGTTATGTGTAGAGTCCTTATGAGTCGGAGCCTACTCAACAGCATCTAACAACAATTGCAAGTTTTGGGACAATGTATGTAAAGGGTGTGAAGAAAAATAGGAGAGAAACACTAATTATTTGGGTTTTTCAGGGATTGGCTTTGAATGCTACAGCTACCTTCTAGGATAAATTTAGCTTCCTGGGAAAAAAACATTATTTTACTTCCGGGATGTTGTTAAGTGTCATGGAGTTGATTCTAACTCAAAGTGACCCTGTATAGGGTTTCTGAAGAGCAGCTGGTAGGTTTGAACCACCGACCTTGGAATTAGCAATCCAGTGCTTATCCTCCCACACCACACAACTATAACTCTCCTTATAGTTCCCATTGGTATCTTTAGTTCAGTATGTTCAAAATTAAGTTGGAATCACTACATGTTAAAACTGGAAAGAGCATCTTTTGTCTAATGTTTCGTTTTAGAGATGAGGAAACAGATTTTGCTCTGGAGTAGAGGTCTCATATTCAGTGATAGCTCTGTGAACATTCAGTTGTTTCTTAGTCACTTTTGCTTATGTTGCAGAGCATTACTTTAGAGTCCTTTGTCTTCGAATGGACCTTCTAAGTTCACCTTGGATACTAACAATTCATACTGTTTAGAGCAGAATTGGTTTTTGTTTTCAACAGCTGAATCCTTTCTTTAAGTGAATCAAATCTTAAGTTGAAGAAATCCAATATATAGTAGAAAGATTAAAAAGAGGAGCTGTTCTGGTTAGCAACAGAGATTTGGTGGTGGTGGTAGGGGCTACCTAGTTAGGGAGATGAAGAAAGGGGGAATGAGTACTCTCCTGATTAGATAGATTAGATAGGTCCCCTCATCTCTACAGGTGGAAGTGAGGGACCTCAGAAGTGCCTGACAGGTAAGAGAACAGTTTGAAAGTCGAAGGCCCCTGGTACCTAGCAATGATAGTTGTCAAGCACGACAAGAACACTGGTTTGTCAACTCAACATGCTCCCCAGTGACTCTTTCTGTATTCCCTAGTGTAATGATTTTTAGTTCTTTCTTGAACTTCAAGAACTAAGAACTAGACCATCATTACACTAGGACTTTAACAAACTCTCAGCTGTCATTTAAAAACTCCCATCAGTCACATTTGCATTTATTTATACAGACAAGCAGCTTTTGTGAATTAAGTTGTCTTGAAATAATTTGATTCGTATTGACATAGTCCAAGAATTACTTGTCACATGAGGGAAACCTTAGCACTAGTTAGTGTATTGATTTTATATAAACTCTTCTATAATGTTCTGATGAATTTTTAAATACTTGATGCATCTATTACAATAGTTTTTATAGTATTATTTATAATTTTGAATTTTAATTAACAAATAATTAGGCACTGTATTAGACACCATGGGTAGATAGAGGGAAATTAGAACAAGTCCTTGTCCTCACATTGGAGTCAAGCTGAGTACAGCATGAAGAACGTGACATTAAAAAAATTTTTTTCATTGTGTGTTAAAAAATGAATACTGAAAAATGAGCTTTCATATTGTGCAATTTCTAATTTTAATTTGCTGAGTTGTAAAGCATGCTCCTGACTGAAAATACAATAATTTAAAATTGTATGTCTTTCTTTCAAATTATTATTAGATTGCAAGACTGGAGAAAGATAAAGAAGAACTACACAACCAGCTGCTTAGTGTGGATCCCACAAGAGACAGCAAGCGAGTGGAGCAACTTGTTCGAGAAAAAGTCCATTTATGTCAGAAATTAAAAGGTTTAGAGGCTGAAGTAGCAGAATTAAGGGCTGAAAAAGAGAATTCTGGTGCTCAGGTAGAGAGTGTCCAAAGAATACAGGTGCGGCAGTTAGCTGAAATGCAGACTACAGTTAGAACCCTAGAGGTAAGGTTTTAATTGCCTCCCGGTAGAATATGGTATACTATTTA
>NW_006408692.1:1959227-1984811 GCF_000296735.1 Chrysochloris asiatica | reverse complement strand
TGACAGAAGTCATCTCAAACCAGAGTACAATGTCTTCCTAGATAGTAATTTCCTGACAATGGGGTTTCAGACCTTAAAATCATAAATTCTTTTTGGAAAAGAAATTCCATACAGATATATCTTATGACAGCTTCTTGCCAGACTAATAAATTTCAGCTTGGCCACTAATGCATATGAGCCTTTACGGAATTATTTCCCTGCATTCACTAGAGAAAGTTAAGAGTCATCCTCTTAGAGTCTTATTCCCTTAAAAAAATTCTTGGTTTTCTTTCTAATCAGATAGGCTGACTTCTCTTGGTTCTTGGTGCCTAACATTTAGCAAATACTCCAGTTAACTGGGTTTGATTCATTTTTGACCAATCCAAAGCGTTTCTCAATTCTGGTAGGAGAATTGTGAAATTATTGGGGCTGGAAGAAAATTAGTAGGCACCTAGTTGTAATTAAAATCAGTATGCAAATCCAAAATGTTTATTTTATTTTTTTGTCCATTTAGCAGAGTGAACAAGCAGTACATTGATATATATTGAAGAATAGAAGCCACCTTTTTATTTCTTGAATGAAGCTTCTGGCTGTATTTGCTTGTGTCCTGAATTAAAGTTGGCAGTCTTGTTGGACTTTAGACATGAAGCGCTTTACACTAAAATTGTTTATGTTCTTGTCTTTCCATCATTAATGTATTTTTCCAGTGACAGAATATGTGGGATAGTTGTGGCTAAGTATAGCATGTGATCCCAGTGTGAAACGTTTTATTGAGGCCATTTAAAGTGATTACTTTCCGAGTAAGTTGAATGATGACAAAAGATGGAATGCTCATTTGTGACATTTCCATTTATCAGATTTAATTAAAATAAGCACATGATATTAAGCATTTCTCTTCCATTTACTTTTTGACTATCATGTGTCATTTTATATTTGAGGAAAAGGTTTTTTTTTCCTAGATTATTTGTTCATATTTGGTATCATATTTTAAATATATAGGGAATGAGATGTTAAAAAACTGAAGCTTCTCAATGCCAAATATTTTTCAAATAAGTATTTTATGTACAGATATTTTTAAAGAGCGTTTAGTTTTCCATCCTTGATTAAAGACTTGTTGTTATGTGCCGTGGAGTCAGTTCCGTCTCAAAGTGACCCTGTACAGGGTTTCTGAGGCTGTAAATCTCTACAGGAGCAGAAAACCTCATCTTTCTCCCATGGAACAGCTGGTAGTTTCGAAGTGATGACCCTGAGGTTAGCAGCCTGATTCGTAATCACTACGCTACCAGAGCTCCTCTGACTCATAGCAACAGAGTAGAATAGGGATTCCAAGGAATGGCTGATTCCAAGGAACTGTTGACCTTGCAGCTCAAATCGACCTTGTGGCCCAATGCTTATCCTACAGTGTTACAACAGAACTTACTATGAGTATTACTAACCAGCAGTTTTCTTTGACAACTTACAGTCTCCATTGAGAATCTTGTGTGATGAGGCCAAAAGCTCTTTGCCCATACTTCAAAAGGCACTGCCAGATTAGATGAAAATTTTGAATTCTTAAATCTATTGTGTGTTTAAAAGTTTTCTTTGTCTTAGAGTTGAAGTTATCACTTAAAACTGTCAAGGAGCTCTTTCTTCCACCTTCTAATTTGCTTTTTCATATATGCTGTAGACTTTAAACCTCACCAAAAGTGTTTGTTTTAATTATGAAAACAAGAATAAATAGGTATCAAGCGAGTGCCTCAGATACTCCCATGAGAGAAGTCCATGACTTTTATTTTGCTGATATGTTGTTTGTCAGACATCTTTGTGTTGTATAATTCCTGGTTCTCCCAAATCTTCTGGCAAGGGAGACTACCAGGTAGGTATGTTCTATGATAAAGTAATATTGTGGTCTAATAGTGAAATCTTATTTTTGTATATAAGTGACTATTTCTTTAATTTGATGGAACAAATATTTTTTATTTCAATTTGACCAAAGTAGTTTGAGAAAATCCTTGTTACTTTGCATGTTAATATTTTGCATGTTGGGGTTTTGATTAAGTCTTGGTATTATGATCATACAGGTATTTTAAATGGTGCTTATTTATATATAATCAAAAAATTAAGAACAAATTTTGAAATACATATTTTTTTTTTTAATGAAAGGCTGAAAAACAGTCAGCTAAACTACAGTGTGAACGTTTGGAAAAAGAGCTACAATCAAGCAATGAACAAAATACTTTTTTAATCAGTAAATTGCATAAAGCTGAAC
This sequence comes from Chrysochloris asiatica, assembly GCF_000296735.1. Classification (NCBI taxonomy): domain Eukaryota; kingdom Metazoa; phylum Chordata; class Mammalia; order Afrosoricida; family Chrysochloridae; genus Chrysochloris; species Chrysochloris asiatica. Next base: position 1,982,584 of record NW_006408692.1, on the reverse strand, counting down.
GAGAAGTGAATATATTGACCAGTAAAGTAAGTCATCTTATCCTTCTGCTTCATTCTTGATACAATAGAATGATAAAGAAATTTTGTGTTACATAGATTAGTTCTCTATTTTAGAATTGTTTTTATCCTATCATACTCCCTTCCAAATATATATAGAATTTGACGAATTCTTACCACCTCCCCTGTGACTGACCACTCTCACGTCCTGGTATGGTGCTATAGGGTAAGCACTGGACTGGAAAGGTCAATTGAACCACAAGGTTGGTGGTTTAAACTCACTAGCTTCCTCTCAAAAACTCTATACAGGGTCGCTATGAGTCAGAACCGACTCGACAGCACTTAACAACAACCACTGTGACCACTCTAGTTCAATCCGTGGTGTCTCTAGGCTCAGATACTACAATGGCTTCCTTATTGGTCATTCTACTCTCTACCTTTCTCTCTATAGAGGCTCTTTTTTATAGAGCAATAAAAGTGATCCTTTTAAAACCATTGTCAGATCATGTCATTCTTTTCTTCAAACTTTTCCAAAGAGTTTTCATCTTATACAGAATAAAAACAAAGGTTCCTACTATTCAGAGCTCTGTGTGATGGGCCATCACTGTTCATTTCCCCTGCCTTGATTCACTCCTGTATCACTGGCCTGCTCATTCTTCTTTGAGCAGCCTCACTTTTATCTCAGGGCCTTTGCACTCACTTGTCGGACATGGTCTTCCCGCAAAAATAACAATATCACTTGCTTTCTCACCTCCTTCAAATGTTGCCTTATCAGGAGACCTTCCTTGTCTTCATTTGATAAAAATAGCATCTTTTCTCTCCCTCTACCTCAGTCTCTATCATCCTAACCTGCTGTACTTTTCTTCAAAGCTACTAACACTGTCTGATATTATTTATGTACATGCTTCTTTGCTCTCTTTATCTCCTCAATCTCCCACCAAATGTTAGCACCAGGAGAACAAAGATATTGCTTTCGTAACTACTGTATATCTAGCTTCTACAACACCATTGTCATATAATAGGCAATATATGAATATTTGTTTAATGAATACGTTAATATCAATAGCATAATATTCATTTGTTATTTTTTAAAGTAGTATAATAATTTGAATGGTCCAGAAAGAGCTTCCTCTCCCCACCCCCCAGTAATGTGTAGGATTTTATCCCCTCAAATAGAGTATATGTAAGAAATCTACTATACAGAAATAGGATAGGTAGGGAGATAGATAGATGAATAGAGAGCTGCTATTGAGTTGACTCCCCACTCATAGTGAGCTTATGTCCTCAGTAATTAAATGTTGCTCTGTCTCGTGTTATCCTCTTGATCGCTGGCATGCTCAAGTCCATCTTCATGACTGTTGTGCCAGTCCATATCACTAAAGGGTTACCTCACTTTTGCTGATCCTTTGATTCTTTAAGCATGATGTTCTCCTACAAAGGAGCCCTGGTGGCACAATAGTTAATTGATTGGCTGCTAACGGAAAGTTTGCCAGATTGACCCCCCTCTGCTTTGAGGAAGAAAGATGAAGTTGGTCTGCCTCCATAAAGATGGAGACTGTAGAGTAGTTCTCCTGTGCCCTATAGGGTTCTAGGAGTCAGAATCGACTTGACTGGCAACAGCAACAACATTCTCCTCCAGTGATTGATCCCTGGTGATGACATGCCCACAGTGAGTGAGTGAGGCAGTATTCTGATACCTTCAGAAGGTTTTCAGTGGCTGATGATTGGAATTAGATTACAAGGCCTTTTGTCCTAGACTGTCTTAGTTGGAAGAGCCGCTAAAACCTGTCCAGCATGGGTAAACCTGCTATTTATTTGGAATGTGTTGTTGGTGTGGTTTGGTTCTGACTCATGTTGTTGTTGTTGTTGAGTCGGTACCGACCCATAGCGACCTTATGCACAGCAGAATGAAACACTGCCCGATCCTGGGCCAACCTCACAACTGTTGCCACGCTTGAGTCCATCGATACTGTCACTTGGCTAATCCTTCTCATTGGGGGTCTTCCTCTTTTTCTCTGACCTTACCAAACATGATATCCTTCTCCAGCAACTGGTCCCTCCTGACAATATGTCCAAAGTAGGAGAGACAAAGTTTGGTCACCTAGGCCTCCAAGGAGCACTTTGACTGCACTTCTTCCAAAATGGATCTATTGGTTCTTTTGGCAGCCCATGGCACTTTCAATATTCTCCTCCAACACCATAACTCAAAAGCATCAATTCTTCTATGGTCTTCCTTATTCACTATCCAACTTTGACATGCATATGAGGTTATTGAAAATACCATGGCTTGGGTCAGGCACACCTTAGTCCTCAAGCTGACATCTTTGCTCTTCAACACTTTAAAAAGGTCTTGTGCAGCAGATTTGCCTAATGCAATATATTGTTTGATTTCTTGAGTGTTGATAGTTGATCCAAGAAGAATGAAGTCCTTGACAACTTCAGTCTTTTCTCCATTGATGAGAATGTTATTTATTGGTCCAGTGGTGAGGATTTTTGTTTTCTTTACACTGAAATGTAATCCACACTGAAGGCTGTGCTCTTTGATCTTCATCAGTAAATGTTTTAAGTGCTCTTCACTTTCAGCACACAGGTTTGTATCATCTGCCTATTGCAGGTTGTTAATGACTCTTCTCCAGTCCTGATGCCATGTTTTTCTTCATATAACCCAGCTTCTCGAGATTACTTGCTCAGCATACAGGTTGAATAAGTATGGTGAAAGAATACAACCTTGTCACACACCTTTTTAAATTTTAAACCATTCAGTGTTCCCATGTTCTGTTTGAACAACTGCTTCTTGGTCCAGGTACAGATTCCTCATGAGCACAATTAAGTGTTCCGGAATACTCATACTTCACAATGTTGTCCATACATAGCTTGTCATGATCCACACAATCGAAAGCCTGTGCGTAGTCAATAAAGCACAGGTAAACATCTTTCTGATATTCTCTGCTTTCAGCCAAGATCCTTTGGACATCAGCAATGATATCCCTCATTCCACTTCCTCTTCTGAATCCGACTTGAACCTTTGGAAGTTCTCTGTCAATGTATGCTTGCAGCCGTTTCTGTATTACCTTTAGCACAACTTTAGTCGCATGTGATATCAAAGAGATTGTCCGATGATTTTCTCATTCCATTGGGTCACCTCTTTTTGGAATGAGTACAAATATGGATCTCTTCCAATCAGTCGGTCAGATAGTTGCCTTCCAAATTTCTTGGCAGAGATGAGTGAGTGCCTCCTGTGCCACCTCATTTTCTTAAAAGATTTCAATTTTTATTCCATCAATTCTTAGTGCCTTGTTCTTTGCCAATTCCTTCAATGTACCTTGGACTTCCTCCTTCAGGATCATTGACTCTTGATCATACGCTACCTCTTGAAACAATTGAACGTTAACCATTTCCTTTTGGTACAGTGACTCTGTATATTCCTTCTATTTTCTCTTGATGCATTCTGTATCATTCAAGAATTTGCCCAGTGAATCTTTCAATAATGAAAGTCGAGGCTTGAATTGTTTCTTCAGTTCCCCTAGCTTGAGAAATGCTGAGCATGTTCTTCCTTTTGGTTTTCTGATTCCAGATCTTTGCACATTTTGTTGTAATATTTGGCTTTATCTTCTTGAGCTGATCTTTGAAATTTTCTGTTCAGCTTTTGACTCAGCAACCCTCTATAGGGTTTCTAAGGAATGGCTGGTGGATTTGAACCACCGACCATGTAGTTAGCAATCCAGTGCTTATTCTATGGTGAATCCATCGACAGCACAGATTCTAGTATTATAGTAATACACAAACAAGGCTCTGTTGTTTGCACAACAAACTGATAGATGAGTAGTGAAGAAGTATTATAGCAATCTGAGTATTTTATAGACTACTGCTGTTATTGTTGTTGTGTGCCTTGGAGTCGGTTCCGACTCATAGCAACCCTTTACAGGGTTTCCATGGCTGTAAATCTTTACGGGAGCAGACACCCTCATCTTTCTCCTGCAGAACAGCTGGTAGTTTCGAACTGCTGACCTTGTCTGATATGTAACCATTACGCTACCAGAGCTCCTATAAACTACTGTATTGAATAAGAATGCCACGTTTTGATTTAGGCTAACTAGATTCAAATTTCAATTCTTCCTCTTTCTAGCTGTGTGACCTTAGGTAATTGACTTTCTCTCTAAATACTTTTAGTGTCTTCCACTAGAAGATGGCGCTAATTCATACTTTATACAGTTGCAGTGAAAATTGCATGAGATGTGAAAACATTAAACGTAAGGTGTAAATATACATATGTTGTTGCTGTGTGTCATCCAGTTTGTTCTAACTAATAATGACCCTGCATAGGGTTCAAATCCACCAGCCATTCGTAGTGATCCTGTATAAGGTTTCTGAGGTGCTGCTGGTGAGCTTGAACCGCTGACCTTGCGGTTCAAACTGACCTTACAGGCCAGCGCATTAACCTACAGCACCACAAAAATGCTACTTATGAAAAAGACTTTTTCAGCCTTCAATAGAGATGTCTCAAGAAGACTGAAAAATAGTATGTGATGGGTGCATTGTATGGAAAGTATTGAAATTATTCACATTTCCCAAAGGCTTAAAAGAACTCTCTGAGTGGGACAAATGGTTAATGTGCTTGGCTGCTAACTAAAAGGTGAGCTACTTGCATCTACTCAGAGGTGCCCAGAAGAAAGCCGTGGCCAGTCACTGAGAAAAAAAATCAGCCACTGGAAGCTGTGGAGCATTTGTTCTATGCTTTGACACATGGGTCACTAGAAGTCAGAATCAACAGAAACTGAAAGAAAAAGGGGGGTGGGAAGGGCAGAAGGGAGGGAAGTTTAAAAAGAATTGAGGTTTTGGCAGTAAAGGCTTAAGTTAGATTTATATTCTGCCTCCCTCATAACCTACCACCACCACCAACCCCTGCCCCAATCACATATATACATACACATAAATGACGGGACTTCAAAAAGTTCATGAAAAGTGGAATTAAATGATGATGGAAATTTTCCGTAAACTCTTTGAAGCTCCTCATAACATTATTAAATTCTGAATCAAATTCTATAGATTCTTCTTTCTTATAACTTTTATTAATCCCTTGTCTCATAACTAAGGAACCAACTCAACAGTACTTAACAACACCAACAATTTATCCATTTATTCAACAAATATTATTGTTAAATGCAGCTGAATTAGTTCTAACTCATAGCATAACCCTGTATAGGGTTTCCAAGGAGTGGCTGGTGGGTTTGAACTGCGTACTTTGCAGTTAATAGTCCAATGCTTCTCCTACAGCACCACACCAGGGCTCCCAATACAAATAGAAAGGTCACATAAACACATACTCTGACATATTAATGCATAAAATTATGGAATCAAAGTAAAAAACTACAAATACACATGAGTCATAGGTATAAAGTATGGTATGACAGGGATACGCGGGTAAAGGAAAAAATCCCAGAACTAAAGAGGGTAAGGATAAAAATATGAATGTGTCTAACAGGGAGAGACTGCATCTCTGAACATTCCTGAAAACTTTGCAGGATTAGTTGAATGTATATTTCTTACATAAAGGAAACAAACAGAAAAGTGAGCATTGTGCTGCTGTCACTGCTAACCACAAAAGACACTTCCCAAGTTAATGTGTAGATTAAAATGGCACTACATAAAATGGCTAACTTACGCTGACAAAGGTTTTGCATTTTTGTATCTCCTTTCCTTTCACAGAAAAGAACTTTTTCTTTTCTGTGAAAGCAGGCCTTATAAAACAATGTTTAGCTACATGAAAGCAACTAAGACATATTTTAACATTTAAACTTTCTGTAGATTGGTTTTTGCTAATTATAATTTCATAGACAGGAAGAATTTGGACTATAAGTGCTTTAAAAAAAACTTTCAGTGCAAGTTCAATGAAAATTCAATCTGTATGACAAATGTAATTATAACCTGCCATTATGCTAACTGTAAATGGTTAAAAATAACATAGCAGTTCATTAACAAACCACACTATAGTTGCTTTAAACATGAGGTGGAAAATTAGACTCATCTTATTTTGTAGAAAGTTGATTTATTTCATGGTAACTTCAAGCACAGCTACAAAATAAAAACCTATTTGCTATTCATTTCACTCTGAGATTTACTGAAACGAAAAAACATTTTTCAGCTAAATTACATTCATTAAAATTGAAAGAACACTGGACAGGAAGTCAGGAAACAAGTGAGATCTGACTTCCAAGCCTACTTTTGCTACCAAACAAATGGTAAATACAAGCTACTTGTCCTCTCTGCATTCAAATTACTCATGTATGGATATAAATAAGTCAGGTTTTTCTTTAGTTTCACATCTCTGCAATCCTGACAATTGAACATAGTTACACAAATTGTAAAGTAATTAATTTCCTAAAAATACCAAAATAATTGTTTTGTTGATTAAAAATGAAAAACTTATATAACAATTTATTATGCAGAAATGACCAATTAGTTGTGCTTTTCTATAAATTGTTGCTGCTGTTATTAAGTGCCATGAAGTTGGAGACTCCAACTGATATTGATTCTGTATAGGGTTTCCTAGGAATGGCTGGTGAGTTTGAACCAGCAACCTTGTAGTTCAAGTGTTTATCCTAAAATGCCACACCAGGACTCCCTTTCTATGAATAATATGGACGAACTGGTAGCATAGTGGTTATGAATCCGGCTGCTAACCTCAGGTCAGCACTTCGAAACTACCAGCTGTTCCACAGGAGAAAGATGAGACTTTCTGTGCCCATAAAGATTTACAGCCTTGGAAACCCTGTACAGAGTCGCTGTGAGTCAGAACTGACTCCCTGGCACATAACCACAACCACCAAATCACTGAATTGTGAACCACGATTGGCAGTTCAAATCCAACAGCTGCTCCTCGGAAACCCTATTCAGGGTTACTATGAGTCAAAATAAACTCTACAACACTTAACCGCAAGAAGAAGTACCTTCTAGACTTACTCTAGAAGTTCGTGCACTCGAGTTAGTTCCGTGCACTCAAGTTAGTTCTGACCCATAGCGACCCTGTATAGGGTTTCTGAGGAGCGACTGGTGAGCTTGAACTGCTGACCTTGCAATTCAAATGGCTTTACCATCTGGTGCATTAACGCACAGTGCCACACTAGGACTCCAGACTTATTCTAATTCCCATTATAATTTTTCTCATAATTAATAAATTGGTTTTTTGATTTTATAGGGCATTCTTTGTAAGCTTTAGGAAGAACAGCAATTTAGTATAGTATTATTTATTTCTCAGTGTTTATTAACAAATTATTAAGAGTTGCCTGCCATTTTAAAGGCATACTTGCATTATTTTGTATATAATTAAAGCTTTTAAAAACATCCTTCAACTCAGATTTTCCTTCGATATCTTGCAAGTAAAAAGATTTCTTTGGAATGATGAATTTAAAAATAGTTTTTGAAAAATTACTGTCAGTGTTCTTTGCAACTTGAATTTTTAGTCAACATTTTGCAATTCTAGCAAATGGTGGTTTGCATTGCAAAGGAACACCTGGGGAGTATTTGTCCAGGTTATTCAGATTTGTAAATATCTGGTTTTAGAACAAAGCTATGCCAGTGTTACTATCAATGTCTTGGGTTCAAAGGCATTACCAAAGATAGCCTGAAAATGACAATCTTTTACTTTCAGTGAGGTAAAATTCTTCTAGTTACCTTTTTTGATTTTGAGAATGCCAATAAAATAAACAGTTTTAAGGAGACATGCCACAGACTTATCCTTATTAGCTAATGAGGTCGTACCATTGCAAGACCTTTGAAAGAGACCCTATTTTATGTACTTATTCTTTGAAGTTTGCATCCAGATTCTTGGATACTATTTTTTTTTTTCAGTTACATTTCATTATATGCTTATATATATATATGTTTTCCTATGGGTGTTTAATCCAAAAGGTTCTGTCTGAGCCCTTATGAAAAGCTTAGTACCATCATTTTGGAGACCTGGTGTGGCTCTGTTAATGCACTGGACTGCAAGGTTGCCTTGAACCGCAGGTCGGTGGTTCAAACTGACCAGCTGCTCCTTGGAAACCATTTATAGCGTCACTATGAGTCAGAACAGACTCAAAGGCACTTAACAACAAACCATTATTTTACGGAGTCCTGGTGTGGCGTTGTGGATTAATGCGCTGGACTGCAAAGTCGGTTTGAACTGCAGTATTGGCGGTTTAAGGTTTAAGGTCACCATCTGCTCCTCGGAAACCCTATACAGAGTCTCTATGAGTCGAAACCAACTCAGTGGCACTTAACAATATCATTTTACATATTTATTAAAGTTTTATTAGAAGTTGTTGTTAAGTGTCCTTGGATCAGTTCTGATTCCTAGTGACCCTGTATAGAGTTTGTAGGTTTTTAAATCTGGAGCAGAAAACCTAACCTTTCTCCCATGGAGTGGCTGGCAGGCTGGAACTGAGGAACCACTGTGCTCCCTTAATCTCTGAATACTCACTGTCATTGTTTTCAAAATCAAAGTAAATGTAAAGGACAGAGTTTTCATGAAAAGCGTTTGTAAAAAGCAGGGTGCCTTGGTTCAAAGGAATTTCAGCAGACTAAATCTCTTGAAATTACGTACAACATTGTACCAGTCTCTGTTTTATTTAGGAAAAGGTCCTTTTACGTTACCTGTCATTTTTAAGAATTGATCACAAAGAACTAGGGGTTTAGAGGCAGAAAGAAATTTTTTATGTTCCCCTTATATACTCTTCTACTGCTTGTCTGAAAATTGGGTCAGAGCAGTTGGTAGTGGAAGCCAGGTACCATCTAATTGTTCTGGTCTCAGAGTCATGGATACTGATGTTTACAAGTTCCTTTCGTCCATTGGACTAATTGATTACAAGCCTTTTTAGTTTTCATCACTCATCTACCTTCTACACATAGAGAGACCAATAGCTGCAACTTAGATGGCCACTCATGAGCTTTCAAGATCGCTGACATTACCAAAGAAGGATGCACAACACTGTCTTTGTGGACTGTGTTAGGCTAAGTAACCAAGGTGTCCCCTGAGACTGTGGTCTTGAGCCTTCATGCCCAGCAACTCATTGCATTAATATCTTTGATAATATCTAAGAAGTTTTCATCAGTTTGCCCATTGTATACTCCCATCACATTTGAGATAACCTTTTAAGGCAAAATTAACACAGATGATCCCACCTAATTATTTGTAAAGAAATGACTGATTTTCATTAGGAATGACCTGTTTTCTTAGTTGTCATCTAGTGCCACAAAGCGTTGGAGGCACTGGTGCACCTCCTGTCCTGGCAGATGTTTGCACTCTATACTGTCATTTCCAATTATGCTTCAGGGTCTGAGCACTTAATAGTAAGAGAAAGACCAATAATAACTTCGATTTTTTATTAACAGGTGAAAGAACTTAAACATTCAAACAAACTGGAAATAACAGACATCAAGTTGGAGGCAGCAAGAGCTAAGAGTGAGCTAGAAAGAGAAAGGAATAAAATTCATAGTGAACTGGATGGTAATGTATTGTTTCCTGTGCAGTTTAGTATTAATTTTGGATATAAACTCTAAGTAAAATTATTAAAATAATCTGAATTTTTATTTCCAGATATTCTGCTCTATTAAATTTTAATTTTGAGAGTACATACATGTTTTGTTTATGTTAAATGTTAATTCTATGATCTAAGATTTTAAAAAAATCAATCATGTTTATGTCATAGTTATATGATTAATATATAGACTGAAACTGTAAAAATGAATCTCTATACTTCCTTGCTTTTGTTTTAAATCTATTTAAATCATATAGTTATTAGATTCTATCCACCATGATCAAGATATATACCATAAGAAAAATAGATGGTTTCCAGTCCTAACAATGAGGAAACAATACTTTAAATCTATTTAGATCATATAGTTACTATTTCCTATTCATCATGTTTAATATAAAGAACGTAAAGAAAATAGATGGGTTCCAGGCCTGCAAATAAGAAAGACTATCAAAGAATTGATGCATGGGAGTTATGCTGTTGGAGAAGACTATTGAAAGCACCATGGACTGACAGGAAAGTGAACAAATCTGTGTTGGAAAAACTGCAGCAAAAATCTTCCTTAGAAGACAGACTCGAGAGACTTCATCTCTCATACATCACACAAAATATTTTTATTTTGTTTATATGTTAAATTTTTTTATATGTTTAAAGAGCTGAACAGAAAAATGTCAAAGGGCAGATTGAGAAGTCAAGGTCAAATACTATAATGAAATATTTAAAAAAAACCTGGATTTAAAAAACCAAAAAGAAAGAATATGCTCAGCGTTTCTAAAGCTGGAAAAAAAACAAGAAAAAGTTCAAGCCTCGAATTGCAATATTGAAGGATTCTATAGGTAAAATATTGAATGATACTGAAAATATCAAAAGAAGATGGAAGGAATACACAGCGTCACTGTTCCAAAAAGAAATGGTCGATGTTCAGCTATTTCAGGAAGTAGTGTATTATCAAGAGTCAACGATACTGAAGGAAAAAGTACAAGCAGCACTGAAGGCATTGGCAAAGAACAAGGCTCCGGGAACTGATAAAATACAAATTGAAATCTTTCAACAAACTGGTGCAGCACTGGAGGCACTCACTCATCTATGTCAAAAAATTTGGAGGACAACTCCCTAGCCAACTGAATGGAAGAGATTCATGTTTGTGCCCATTCCAAAGAGATGGGACCCAATGGAATGTGGAAATCATCTTACAATATCATTAATGTCTCATGCAAGTAAAATTTTGTTGAAGATAATTATAAAATGACTGTAACAGTACATTGAAAGGGAACTGCCAGAGGTTCAAGCCAGGTTTAGATAACGACATGGAACAAGGGATATCGTCATTCCTGGTATGAGATGGATCTTGGTTCAAAGCAGAGAATACCAGAAAGATGTGTTATTGTTTTTGCTAAGTGCTGTCAAGTTGGTTCCGAGTCATAGCATAGGGTTTCCAAGAAGCAGCTGGTGAATTTGAACTGCTGACTCTTAGTGACCCTGCATAAGGTTTCCGAGGCTGTAAATCTGTATGGGAACAGAAAGCCTCATCTTTCTCCTGTGGAACAGCTGGTAGTTTCATACTGCTGACCTTGAGATGAGCAGCCCAAGTCATAACTATTAGGCTACCAGTGTTCCTTGAGTTAATGTGTAGAAAGGAAATATTAAAAGTACACGGACAGCCAGAAGAACAAACAGATATGTATTGGAAGAAGTACAGGCTCAATGCTCCTTCAAAGCCAGGATGGCATGACTTCATAGTCCAGGCGTATTATCAAGAGGGACCAGTCCCTGGAGAAGGAGGGTCATTGAAAAAGAGGAAGATTCCCAATGAGATGGATTGGCACAGTGGCAGCAGTGGGCTCAAGTGAAGAACAATTGTGATGATAGTGCAGCACTGGGGCAGTGTCTCACAGGAGGGTCACTGTGAGTCAGAACCAATGCAGTGCAACTAACTATAGGCCCCTCCAAATTTTTTTTTTTTATATATATCCAAAGCTTGGTTTTGGAGCCTAGTTCATTTTAGGCTTATTTATAAGTTTCACCTTAGTTTTAGAATGGCCATCTCATCAATATTCCTCAATAATTTTATTATGTGTAGCTTTTTTATGTTCTTAAATAAGCTGTCATTGGCCTGTACCTGCCCTTCTTGAACAAACATGAGTTATGGTTCTTAGTATCAATTTCTACTTGATTTTAAATTATGGGTTTACAAACATTTACTAAATTTCTTAGGAACTTAAAGAATTTGATGTCTAGTTTTGCGTTCTATTTTGATTTCTAATTAAGAATTCTAATTAAGAATTATTTATTTACAAGGAAGCAAAAGATTTGTGAATACAGTGCAAAAGTTTGAAATTTTCTTATTATTTATGTTTTGTCCTACCAGGATCATAGATTTTGAAGGGTTCTATCACTTTATTAACTCTGTTCCAGCCTGCTTCATTATCATGAGGTCTATGGTGTATCTATGTCAGAACTCAAAGTTGATCTCACCATCTCTCACTATGTACATAAATGTATATGAGTATATAGTCTTGTTGTTAAATGCCATCAAGTTGGTTTCAACCCATTGTGACCCTGTATAGGGTTTCTGAGGAGCGACTGGTGAGCTTGAACCACTGACCTTGCAGTTCAAACCAACTTTGCAGTCCAACGAATTAACCCACAGTACCACACCAAGACACCATAAATATATATAACCTTTTATTTAAGTATTTTTGCTTAAATGTTAATGACAGAAAAATTAACTGTGCTTTATATTTGGTTCTTATGTGTTTAGTAATGTTAAGATCTTTGAGAGTATACATCCAGAGACACATATTTTCTACAGTTTTTTTAATAGTATTGTCATTTTATGTTTACCTTTAATTGTGATTATTTTCACCTGGATAATTTACAGCCTCGGAAACCCTGTACAGGGTCGCTATGGGTCAGAACTGACTCGACGGCACTTAACAACAACAATAATATTAAATATAGTAATTTTTCTCCTTAAACAAATACTAGGATTGCAATCAGACAATGAAATTCTCAGGTCAGCTGTTGAACACCACAAAGTGCTCTTAGTCGAAAAGGATCGTGAATTAATCCGTAAAGTACAAGCTGCCAAGGAAGAAGGTTATCAAAAACTTGTGGCATTACAAGATGAAAAGTAAGTACTTGATTGTATTTTTTTATGTTAAATCTCTTTGCAGATGAAAGCATTTTGCTGTAGTACAGTCTTGTTTGTAGTTCTTGTAACATAATTACCATCTATTGTTTCAGACTAGAGCTTGAGAACAGATTAGCAGAACTGGAGAAAATGAAAGTGGAGCATGATGTCTGGAGGCAGTCTGAAAAGGATCAGTGTGAAGAGAAATTGCGGGCTTCACAGATGGCAGAAGAGTTGGCCAGAAGGGAACTTCAGAGTATTAGGTGATATGTGTTTATATATGTCTGTATATTTCAAACTTTTCATTTTGATGTAATGTCAAGATTACCAAAATGTTTTGTTGTAGTTATTGTTAAGTACTGTCGAGTTATTCTGACTCATATCGACTCTTTGCACCACAGAACAAAACACTGCCCAGTCCTGCACCATCCCCACAGTTAATTGTTAGATTTGAGCACATTGCTGTCAACTGTGCCAATCCATCTCACTGGGGCTCTTCCTTTTTCACTGACCCTGTTCTTTACCACGCATGATGTCCTTAAAAGGATTGGTCCCTCTTGATAACATGTCTAAAGTATGAAAGACGAAGTCTTGTCATACTGGCTTCAAAGGAGCACTCTGACTGTATTTCTTCCCACAGAGGTTTGTTTGTTCTACTGGCAGTGTGTGGTACTTTTAATATTCTTGTCCAGTACCATAATTGAAATGCATTGATTATTCTCCAGTCTTGCTTATTCATTGCCCAACTTTCACATGTATGTGATAGAATTCAAAATACCGTGGCATGGGTCAGGCACACATTAGTCCTCAAATTAATATTTTTGTTCTGAAATACTCTAAAAACATCTTGTACAGCAGATTTCCCTAAGGAAATATGCTGTTTGACTTCTTGTCTGCTGCTTCCATGAGTGTTGATAGTGGATCCAACCAAAGTGAAGTCTGACAACAGTTAATTCCTGGAGCCTTGTTTTTTGCCAGTGCCTTCAGTGCAGTTTCATTTTTTTCCTTCAATACCGTAGGTTCTTCGTCATATACTACCTCCTGAAATGGTTGAGCATCGACCAGTTCTTTATGGTACAGTGACTCTGTATTCCTTCCATCTTCTTTTGATGCTTCCTATGTTTTTCAATATTTTGTCCATAGAATTCTTCAATATTGTAAGTCAGGGCTTGCACTTTTTTTTCAGTTCTTTCAGCTGGAGAAATGCTAAGCATGTTCTTCCCTTTTGGTTTTCTAACTCTAGACCTTTGTACATTTCGTTAAAATGTTTGACTTTGTTTTCTCAAGCTGCCCTTTGAAATGTTCTGTTTAGCTCTTTCACCTTCTCATTTCTTCCGTTTGCTTTAGCTTCTCTATGTTCAAGATCAAATTTGACAGTCTCTTCTGACATCCATTTTGGTTTCTTCTTTTTTTCCTGTCTTTTAAATTACCTTTTGCTTTCTTCTTGTCTGATGTTCTTGATGCCATTCCATAAGTCTTCTCCTCTTTGGCCATTAGCATCAGATCTGTTCTTGAGATGGTTCAGGTGGGATATATTCAAGGGCATTTTTTTTTTTTTTTGGTTCTCTTGGAATTGTTTTGATTTTCTTCAGCTTCATCCTGAACTTGCATATGAGAAATTGATGTTCTGTTCCAGAGTTTGCCCCTGCGTCTGATGATACGAAGCTTTTCTGTCATATTCCCCATAAACACAATCAGTTTGATTCCTGTGTATTCCAACTAGCGAAGTCCATGTGTATAGACACCTTTGATGTTGTTTTAAAAAAGCATTTGCAATGAATAAGTCGTCTTGCACAATTCTATCGTGCTATATCCAGCATCATTTGTGTCACCAAGCCATATTTTCCAGCTAATTATCATCCTTTTTGTTTCCATTCTTTGCATTCCAATCACTAGTAATTATCATTGCATCTCTAGTGCATGTTTGGTCATTTTCAGACTGAAGCAGTAGGTAGAATTCTTCAATTTCATCATCACTGACTTAAGTGGTGGTGCATAAATTTGAATAATAGTAATACTAACTGAACTTCCTTGTAAACCCATGGATATTATCTTATCACTGACAATATTACTCTTCAAGAGAGATACTGAAATTTTTTTGTGTGATGAATGCCATGCCATTCCTCTTGAATTTGTCACCCCCAGCATAGTAAAACATAAGACTTTCTGGTTCAAAATGGCCAGTTAGCTTACTCAGGCCTTGGATGTCTATCTTTATGCATTCTATTTCATTTTTGACAATTCCAGTTTTCCTAGCTTCATACTTTGTATATTCTATATTCCAGTTATTAATGGATGTTTACAACTGTTTCTCCTCATTTGATTTGTACCCCCTCAACAAATGAAGGTACAGAAAGCTTTCCTCCTTTTATGTCATTATGGTGAAAATGGCAGTCATTTTCACAGAACAAGGGGATGCTGAATGGTTTAAAATAAGGAAATGTGTGTGCCTGGGTTCTAGCCTTTCACCATACTTAATAAATCTGTCTGTACCATACTTTATTCAATTACTCTTTCATGTTTGAATATTTAGTTAGCAATGTTTTGTGATAACAAACAAAACTGTAATGAATAATTTTGTATATACTATATATTTTCATGTTGCTGAAGGCATATACTTAGGATAATTTTCTGAAGTAAATAATGGATCTAAAGAAAATACATATGAAGTTTTCTTAGATATTGCCACATTCCCATCCAAGACAATTGTATCATTTTTTTTCCTTCCCACCAGTAATATAAGAGAGAATTCATGTTTCTCCACAACTTTGCCAATGGAGTATGTTGTCGTGCTATTTAATTTTTCTGATACGATAGGTGAGAAATTTATCTTATTATTAATGAGGGTAAACAGCTTTTCATTTATTTTAGGACCACTTTTATATCTTTCTGGTGAATTGTCTATTCATGTCTTTCCTTTTTTTAAAATAGAAGTTTTTATTGTGAATTGAGTGATAGTTTACATGGGAGAACATCGGTCGGTTTTACACTCATCATTTCATTGCAATGATTACATTCTCCTCTGTGCATCATCATTTTGCTTCTATTCTCTCTGGGGTTTTTTTGTTTTTTTGGGGGGTGGGTGGTGGAAGTGTACACAGAACCACTCAGAAATATATGATCAGTTAAACAATCAAAGGGCACATTCTGCAATGTGTCCTGGCCACCAGCAGACAATCTTTCTCTTTCCATGAGTCTAGAGTCCTCAGCTACTCTGTCTCTCCATGTCTTCATCTCTGCCTCCATCTCTGGTGTTGTTGCTGCTCTGGATATGGTCCTACTTTCTGCTTGTGCTCTTCTCCCTTGATGGTCCTAGGGTCCTCTGATTCTGGACTGTAAGATTAACTATTCCCCCATTTTTGTTTTAAAACTTCCACCTTCACAGTTGTGACATTTGCAGTTAGTTATGATAACAATTACTGTTGAATCGTAAGAGTCATATCCCCATCTCTTTTCACCAGACCTGTCTAAACAAGATGAAAACTATTCAGTGGGGATTCTGCCTTCTCCTCTGCACACTCTTAAACTAAACTCTCTCTTGAACGCTTGTAAGCTAGTCACTTCGTTCCTTTATAGCCCTCCCATTTTAGGTAGCCAATGTCTAATGCCTGTCCCTATCAACCCTGCATACAGAGGGGATAAGATTGATACATGGTGTGAAGACTCCTTCCCTCTCGGTTGGTATTTTGAGTTACTACCTCCATGAATATACGTCAAGTTCATCAAATTGTGGCAATTTACACTTGTTTTCTTGATCAAAAATTGTTTTTTATCTTCTTCTAGTCGAGTTCTGATCATCAAGCCATTGAGGGTGAGTCAAATGAATACTGTCTACAACTTTAGGCATTCTGTGCATCTCCCCTCACTTCATATCAGCTGGATGCTTCACTCTCAGCTTTAACCCTCCATGGCTGTGTCCTTGTCCATGGGCTCAGGAGGTGGACCAACCATCCCCTCCTCTTCTTTCTCTCATCCAGGTTGACGGGAGTCTATGGAATGTGGTTGAACTCAGCCCATTTCTTCATTGCTGCCTTTCCCCCTTTCCCACTCACCAACGTTGTCACCAGCAATCTTGCATGCCTGCTTATGTGTTCCCTTTGAGTTTTAGTCTTACAGGAGGGTTTGTCCTGAAGAGACTTCATCACTTGCCTTGATGGCTCCCCAGTGAACAACTTGGTTTTTTTTTTGTAGTAGCCAGTCAGACTGCCATTTTTGTTTTGGATTTTTCCTGCTGGTTCTTTCTTTCAAGAAGTATCTTCTGTTCCTCTAGCTGTTGCATGCTGGTCTGCTTGTCCTTTGAAGTGGGAATGTCCCACCTCAGTGTCTTTCCCTTTTTTATAAAGGTTTCTTTGGACCTTTTCTCCTTGATTTTTAAGAGTTCTTTGTGTTGTTGCTGATGTTAAACGCTGTTGAGTTGGTTCTGATGTATAGTGACACTGTTGTATAAGATTTCCAAGGAGCAGCAGATGGGTTTGACCCACCAACCTTGTGGTTAGCAGTCCAGTGCATATCTTACAGCACAACACCAGGAGTCCCGAGTTCTTTATCTATTATATATATTAGCCCCTTTTTCTTTGATTATGTTGCAGATATTTTCGCCATTTTGATAGTTGTTTTTTGAGTTCATGTTAGTTTTTTTATTTGTAAAGTATGTATTATGTAATCAATCTTGTATTGCCTCTGGAATTTTTAGGCATAGTCTTTTCCTGCAGTGACACTGAAGAGGAATTCATAATTGTTTTTGTTTTTGTGTGGCTTTGTTTTTTGCATTTGTATTCCTCATCCGTTTAGAGTGTGTTCTTGTGTATGCTGTTCCCTTGTTCGGTTTGAATAACTGCCTCCTGGTTTATGTACAATACCCTCATCAGCACAATTAAGTGATTTAAAATTAGGGAAGGTGTGCACCAGGGTTGTAGTCTTTCACCATTCTTATTCAGTCTGTTTACTGAGCATATAATTTGAAAAGCTGGAATTATATGAAAAGAAATGTTGCATTGGTGTGGAGGATGACTCATTAACAACCAGTGATATGCAGATAATACAACCTTGCTTGCTGAAAGTGAAGAGGACTCAAAATATTTGGTATGGGTTGCACCTCAGTGTAAAGAAAACGAAACTCCTCACAACTGCACTAATAAAGAATATCATAATAAATGAAGATTGAAGTTGTCAAAGACTTCTTTTTGCTTGGATCCGCAGTCAACACTCATGTATTTTTCTCTTCCATTTTGTTCTCTAACTGGTTAATGTTTGTTTATGTATGTTGATTTTTATCTTGCTAACTTGGTGAATTCTTTAATAGTTTTAGTTAGTTTTGTTTATGAATTGTCTAGGATTTTCCAGGTGTACTATCATATCATTTACAAATAGAGATAGTTTTACTTTTTCTGTACTTTTATTTTGCCTCTGATTAACTTACAAAATTGCATTGTCTAGTTATTCCAATATAATATTGAGCAATATTGAGCTAGAACTGGTGTTCAGTGTTCTGTATTTTTATTTTCGTGTTTTTGTAGAAAGAAGCCTTTATTAATAGCATCCATAAACGTTTGATATGCAGCAAATGCACACAACTGTGAGAGAGTGGTAGTGTAGCTAGAATTCTGTAATAAGAATGTGACTGGCACTGGTAATGGAGTAAGAGGTAGATCTGATCTGGCCCTCTGCTCTTAGTGCCATTGTTTCCGGCATTTGTATGTAGATATCTCAGAAAGTTATGGGGCCTTATTTTCGGTTTTCTTTCATATTTTTCAGTCATCTTACGCATTTAAATGTCGAATCCAGTATTTGGAGTGGTCCATTCACTCCACCAACAAATATTTATTAAATTTTATTGTTCAGAAAGCCCAGTTTTAGGTTCTGAGAGTATTGTAGTCCCTCAAACACATTCGAACTGGGCAGACAAGGCATGCTTATAATACCAAACGGTAAATAAGTGCCAAATGCATTATATTTAAGATAAGTGTTTGAGGAATGTTTCAAAAGAGGAGTTTGAGGAGCTGTTCCTGCCAAACCTAATTAATAAGAAGTTTTCCTCATGAGCTTAGCTGTTTGTTCTCCAGAGATGCTTTGCATTTGAAGGCTCTGGCTAAGGATGTATTATTCCCTTTCAAGAGGACACAAAGGTGTAAGTGTTCATTCATCTCAGGATGAAAAGCTCATAAAATACATTGCAGAATACCCTTTGATGTCCTGTACTACATTCTTTTCTTTTACATCCTGAATTTCAAATCAGTAAAAGTGCAGTATAATAATAAAGTGGGGCTGTGATACACTTCCTTGGGTATTAGAACACTCTGGTCTTATCTTAATTTGGGTGCTTGGTGTCTAAGTTATCTTGATCTGTAAACTTGTGATAAGATTACTCTGTCTTTTCACAGAATGATGAGGAATTAATACATGCAAATTGTTGTTGTTGTTAAGTGCCATGGAGTCAGTTCTGACTCATAGGAAATACTATGTAGGGTTTTCAAGGAGCAGCTGGTGAGTTATAACTGCTGAACCACAGACCTTATGGTTCACAGTCCAGTGCTGATCTTACAGTACCATGCCGTGGTAGGTTAAGGACACAAAGATGAGCATGCTGCCTGCATTAAAAAGCTCTTAGCATAGTAGAACGAAAATGAAGTAGCAGTGTGTATGAAATCATTTTGTAAGCTGAAAAATACTGTGTGGATATCAGATAGCCTTTTCTAAACCCAGCTACTTTCTGTTCCCTTTACAAAACTTCCTATATTTTTTACTGAATGTTAGTTAGGTTGTTCCTTATGTATGTCAAAATCTTACCCATCAGATTTTTATCTCTGTGTGTTGTTGTTGTTAAGTGCTGTCGAGTGGATTCCGACCCTGTATAGGGTTTCCAAGGAGCAGCTGGTGAGCTTGGACCACCGACTTTTGCAGTCTGGCACATTAACCCACAGCGCCACACCAGGACTCTTATCTCTAGGTTGTTAATCTCTTATCCCTTTAGCTAGGCTTGATTTGTCATCATCTACACATTCAGTAATTTGTGTTACATGATCGTTGTACATGAATACAACTTAGTTGCTTGAAGTCAGACTCTTTATCATTCTGTCTGTCACCCTGCATAGTTACAGTGCCTGGTGTCACAGAGGCATGCAGCACAATCAAATGGTTACCTGGTTCAGTGTGTTAACTGAATTATGTTGCTGTTTGTTGTTAGCTGCCTGGAGTCAATTCGGACTCATAGTGACCCAGTGTGCAACAGAATGCAATACTGCTTAGCTGTCTATCAAAGGTTGTTAATAATGAGTCTTCCTCCAATCATAATGCCACGTTTTTCTTCAAATAATCCAGTTTCTTGGGTTATGTGTTCAGCATACAGATTGGATAAGTATTGTGAAAGAATGCATCCTTGGCACACAGTGTTCCTGATTTTAAACCATTCATTATCCCCTGTTCAAACCATTGCCTCTTGGTCTATGTACAGGCCCCTCATGAGCACAACCAGGTGGTCTGTAGTACCCATTCTTCACAAGGATCCGTAGAGTTGAAAGTTTTGCATAGTCATTATGCAAAATGAATTATGGATTCTTAATTAAAACATCGTTTTTGTGTTGCCCTTTTTAGGTTGAAACTTCAACAACAATTTGTGAATATTGAAAATGCAGAGAAAGAAAAAAATGAAAATTCTGACCTAAAACAGGTATGATTTCAGCAAACATTTTGCTTTTACTTTAAAAATATCTTTGTTTGGATCTTTATTTGAATTTGTTGTCAATGCTCTGAAAATCTAACCACAATTGATAATGTGGTGATGAGGTTGATATGTTAAGATAAAATGTTTAAAGCCTCTTTCAGAATTAGTTTAATAAGCTTCTTTCACCAACTGTTGTTTTTCTTAAGATATTTGTATGCTATAGACTACGTAATTTTTTTTAAATTATAGTTTAAAGGATAGTATTTTGATATTCTTAGTTTGAAATATCAATTGATAAGGTCAAACAGGCTTTAATTACTGTGGGATTGATTTTTAGCCTTACATTTCTTATTCCATATGGTATATCTTACTATGCTGCTGGTGGTGGTTATGTGCTGTTATGAGTGGTTCCGACTCATAGTGACCTTATATAGGGTTTCCAAGGCTGTAACTCTTTACGGGGGTAGAAAAGCCTTATCTTTCTCTTGCAGAACAGCTGGTAGTTTCGAACTGCTGACTGTGAGATTAGCAGCCCGACTCGTAACCACTATGCTACCAGAGCTCCTTCTTTCTTAATATATCTCTATAATATGTAAGACTTGAAATTTTTAAAGGAAATTTTCTTTTATTAAAGTCATTTAGGTTTAGAGAAGATTTTTATAAGGTTTAGGGAAGATTTTTATAAGGTTCGGCAAAACATGTAAGAGTATTCTTTTGTGAATCGTATTGTCTTTTTTGCCTTTAAATTCTGAAGAAATGAGGATTCTGTTTTTAGGGTTTATGCTTACATGCTAGCTAGTACTGCTTCTGTATGTAGTTATGGTTTCTGAATCTTAACTAGGAAAATGCAGCGTTTGATGTCTGAGAGAAGTGATCTGGTAACACTGGCATTGGACTTTCTGCCATTGTGTCTATGTTGTTGCTGTTAAGTGCTGTCGAGTCAGTTCTGACTCACAGCGACCCTGTATAGTGTTTCTGAGGAGCATCTGGTGGGTTTAAACCACCACCTTGGAGTTCACATCAACCTTGCAATCCAGTGCTTATCCTTCAACCCCAGTATGAAGAGGTATTACAATCTTTGAAGGTTGCTTGTTCAGTCAGCTATAATACAAATTTATTATTTACAACTCCTGTTAAAAAATGAAGAATAAATAGTTCTACATGAAGACAGTCAATCTAAATTAGAAATCTGAGACAAACCATTTAACTTTACTCTGCTGACAATTGCTTTTTGGACATATATATAAAGTCCTGGGTTATTGCATTTGCAACCATCTAGACCTCTAAAGACTAAGATGCACCTGGCTCAAGTCATAATATTTTCTTTCTTTTTTTTATTGTGAATTGAGTGAAAGTTTGCAGGGCAGATCATCAGTTTTACATTCAACAAATCATACACTTTGTTTCATTACAATGATTATAATCCCCTCCATGTACCATCAGTTAACAGCACTTCTCTCCATTCATTTTAGCTCTTTTTTTTTTAAACACTCAGGCATATATAATAATTTACACCACCAAAGGGCATATTCTTTAAGCCTGCCTTGTGGCCTCTAGCTCTTAGTCCCTCTTTCCATGAATCTAGAGTCCTCGTCCTCACCTGCTTCCTCTCTCCAACTCCCCGTCTCTGCCTCCATCTCTGGTGAAGCCATAATATTTTCAGTCGCCTCATGTGCATGCAAAAACTGGACAGTGAATAAGGAAGACAGGAGAAGAATCATTGTATTTGAATTTGGTATTGGTGTTGGACTGGCTAAATGAATGGACAGATCTGCATTGGAAGTACAGCCGAAATGCTCCTTAGAAACAAGGATCTCTCATCTTCTGGGCATGTTATCTAGAAGGACCAGTCCCTGGAGAAGGACATCATGCTTGATAAAGTGGAGGGTAAGTGAAAAAGAGGAAGATCCCTAACGAAATGGAGTCACACAGTGGTAGCAACAATGGGCGCCAACGTAACAACAGTTGTGAGGATGGCACAGGACGGGACGGTGTTTCATTCTGCTTAATCATAAGGTCACTATGAGTGGGAAGAGATTCAATGACACCTAACAGTAACAACAGTGATTTCCCTTTCTTTATTTATTACATGGAGAGTCTGGTTTCTTTGGACCATCCAGTCTCACATGTGTTCTTTTGAATCTCTAGGTATCTTGATGTTTTTTGTTCCCAACTTCTTTCAGAAAGTTAAGAGTGATAAAAGAAAGCTAATGAAAAATGAGGACTTTTATTGCTTATTAATTTGTAAGATGGTTTCTGAGGAAGTAGGTGAAACTGCCAAATGAAGATTCTGACTCTAGCTTTCTAAAGTGGTGTGAATTTTTCTTGTTGTTCTGTAGCTAGTAATTAGCTACTACTTCTCACAAGAAAAGGTACTCTCAGAATGGAGAAAAAGCCTGAGTGACGTTACGTGGTTTGATAAATGACATCAAAGACCAGGGAATCCCTAGCATTTAATAGGTTTCTCAGAGCATCTTCTGCCCAACACTGGACATAAGGAATGCTAGGAAATCTCTTACAACTATGTAACTATCATCCTTCTTGTACTCATAACGATCCCTGGCTACTGAGAAAACAGAACTCCTGGAGGGGGTGCTGATCACAGGGTATTGTGGAAATGGGAGAACAGATTGCTTTAGGAGCTTTTCCAGCTGACCTGCTGTTAGAGCCTGTTCATTCCTGTGAGGACAGGGGAAGTCAGACAGAAACTCACTCTAATATTTGACTTCTCTTTTCTTACCTCCCTGTTTTACTAATCCTTCTCTGCACTACCAGTACTACCTCTTCTTTTATTTATTTTAAGTATTTATTGTGAATTATATGATAGTTTACATGGGGGAACATTAGCTTTACATTCATCCTATCATATTTTGTTTCATTGCAATGATTACAATCCCCGCTATGCATCAGACGACGAAAGGTTACACCCTGAAAGCCTGCCTTTCAGCCATCAACATACAGACCCACTCCCTCTCCGGGTCTAGTGTCCCCAGCTGCTCCATCTCTTCACATCATCAACTCTGTCTCCATCTCTGGTGTCACTGTTTCTCTGG
>NW_006408692.1:1956151-1958876 GCF_000296735.1 Chrysochloris asiatica | reverse complement strand
GCTCCCTCTTGAAAGCTTGTAAGCCAGTCACTTCTTGCCTTTGTAACCTCACCAATTTGGGTACCCAATGTCTAAGATGCCCATCCTTGTCAACGCTGTGTACTGAGGGGGTGGGAATGATCCTGGCTGTAAAGATTTCCCTCTTTTGAGCTATTACATCCATAACTATAGGTCAAGTTCATCAAATTGTAGCAGATTACTCTTTTTTTTTTTTTCCCCTCTTCTTTCTTCTTCTAGTCGAGTTCTGATCATCCAGCCATTGAAGCCAGGTCAAATGGGTACTATCTGCAGGTATGGATGTTCTTGTGCATCTTCCGTCACTTCACATCAGCTGGACGCTTCACTCTTTGCTCTAATTACTACCTACCTCTTCTGACGTACTTATTTGGGGAATAAAAGAGAGGAATCTTGATAATTCCTGGGTATATTAACTCTAGCTACTGCTGTCTATAATTTCGTTTAAGGTTACCCTCAAGGGCAGGATCCCTGTTAGCGTTATGAATTATGAGTTGGGTTGCAAATTGCGAGGTCAATAGTTTAAATCTACCAGTTGCTCTGCAGGAGAAAAAGAAATCCTGTATTGCAGGGGTGGGAACCTTTTTCTGGCAGTCATTTGGATGCTTATAACATCATTCGCAGGCCGTACAAAATTATCAGCTTAAAAATTAGCCTGTTATATTTGGTCAAACATTTATTAACTCACCTCTAATGTTACAAATCAGGCTGTTAATCTCACGGTGAGCAGTTCGAAACTACCAGTTCTTTCGTGGGAGAAAGGTGAGGCTTTCTGCTCCAGTAAAGATTTATAGCCTCGGAAACCCTGTGCAGGGTTGCTATAAGTCAGAACCGACTCCACGGGACATAACAACAACAACAATGTGATGGCTGGAACTGCTTCTTGTTGGTGAGGTGTGTGATGTTAGCTGGTATTGATGATGCTCAGTAGATTCTTTGCGATGCTAAGTTTTTAAAAGAACTGCTTATAGCAGTAAATTGTTCTGACACAGATGCATATTTCAATGCATTCCTCCTCAAAAATTCATTATTTAATGAATTAAGCAGGAGAGGTTACGTACCTAGGTTTCAGCTCATTATTGCTTTGTAGCTGAATGATTTCATGTTGTAGATTATCAGGCACATCATCGGGTTCCACATTGAGCGGTGAGCAAAGATGTTCAGTTCCATGCGTTTACTTTTCATGTTCATGAATCTTTCATTAAATGCCTCAATTAGTTTCATACATTCACCAATATGTTCCATTGTCATAAAAGGCTTTTGTCCTTCCAGAGTGGGGAAATACACTGTGTTACTCCTTTTGAGTTTCACTTTGCACATGATTTCAAATGATTTCATGTTTGAAAGCAGGAAGCTGATAGGCTGGTTGGCATTCTGCAAATTGACATTCAGTTGTAAGATTTACTTGGTAACGATCCACCATGAACGCTAGATCACATAGCTATCACACTTGCTATCATTGAGTTCCTTGACAGGTTTTCCCTTCCTCTCCATGAACTGCTTAACTATATCCCGAAATTCCTAAGACCTCATGGACGTATTCCCTTGACTCTGCCACTGCACTTCACAGAGATAAACAAGATCACCATACTCAGAGTCAAGATCACTCAGTAACTCCTTAAACTGGCAGCTGATGAACTCTCTACTTTTGACAAAATTTATGTATGGCACTACTGTTGACATCACACTGCTTAGCCACAGTGGCTGTGCACAGAGGCTTTCTTGGTGTATGATGCAGTGGCATATAATTAAATCACTTGGATCAAGACTGAGTTGATTGAATTTTTTCTTGACAAATGCAGTTAACACTTTTTGCCAGCCAACCATGGCTGAGCTCCATTTGTAGTAAGGCCACTTAACTTTTCAAATGTTAGCTCAAGTTTTTTCATTGATAAAATAAATCTTTCAAATAAAGAATCCAGCTGATAGGAAGTGAGAGGAGACGCACAAGAACACCCAAACTTGTAGATAATACCCATTTGATCTAGCTTCGATGGCTAGAGGAAGATTTTTTTTTTAAAGTTTTTGATAAAGGAAACAAGTGTAAATGCCTATAATTTGATGAGCTTGACCTACACTTATGGATGTAGTAGCTCAAAATACCATCTGAGAGGGAAGGAGTCTTCACATCAATGATTAATCCTATCCCCTCTGCATACAGGGTTGACAGGAGTAGGCAACTTAGACATTGGCTACCTAAAATGGAGGGGAGGTAGAGGGTAATAAAGTGACTGGCTTACAAGTTTTCAAGAGGGAGTTTAATTTCAGAGTGTGCTGTGAATGTTAGAATCCCCACTGAATAGTTTTCATCTTGTTTAGACAGGTCTGGTGAAAAGAGATGGGGATAAGAGTCTTATGATTCAATAGTGAATAATTGTTAATCATGACTAATTACGACTGTCACAACTATAAAGGTAGAAGTTTTGTAACAAAAAGAAGGGAGCAGTTAATTTTATAGTCCAGGAACAGAGGACCCTAGGACCATCAAGGAAGAATTGCATGAGAGGAATGTGGGACCTTATCCAGAGAAGCAGCAACACCAGAGATGGAGGCAGAGATGAAGACATGGAGAGAAAGAGAAGCTGAGGATTCTAAACTCACGGAAAGAGAAAGACTGAGTGCTGGCAGCCAGGAGGCAGACTTGCAGAATGTGCCCTTTGGTTGTTTAAATGATTATGTATTCCTGAATTTTTTGTGTACACACTCCCCC
>NW_006408692.1:1954281-1955036 GCF_000296735.1 Chrysochloris asiatica | reverse complement strand
GGTAGTGAGGTTGGCCCAGGATCGGACATTGTTTCATTCTGCTGTGCATGGGGTCGCTATGAGTCAGTTCCGATTCGATGGCACCTCACAACAACAACAACGCCTCTTGTAGTCCCATGCATGGCCTCCAGTGACAGAATTCCTCTGCAGTTAGTCCATGAACGAAAACGGCCATTTGGGCAGGATTTGTTATGTCTGTTGTCTGTACAAGCCAGAGAGAAAAACTGAAGACCTTCAGAATCCTTCAGTGTTATTTCAATATCTTGTGCTAAATCAATAATCCAATCTGAGATGGTTCTTCAAGACAAACTAACACTTTGAAATAATTTTACTTTGGTGCTAAGAATTCTATAGCAGCCACCATACACTTTTTTTTTTTTTTTTTTACCAACTCTTCCTCTACATGAGGCCTCAACGTTTGCAGTTAGCTCGCTCACTACACTACTCATCTGAATAACATAGTCTCTGTCACAAGAAGGCATAGTGCATATGGCTTGTTGTTATTCCAAACTCTGAAGAGCACTGTTTTTGTCCAGATGCATTTGGCCTCCCAATTCATGTTTTGAGCTCTAATGATGATCCATATTGGCTTTTTTTCATTACTGCTAACACATCGCACCAGGAATTGATGGAATAAAAACTAAAATCTTTCAAGAAAGTGATGCAGCACAGGAGGCACTCACTCATCTCTGTCAAGAAATTTGGTAGACAACTATCTGGCTGACTGATTGGAAGAGATCTGTATTTGTGCCCAT
>NW_006408692.1:1949381-1951693 GCF_000296735.1 Chrysochloris asiatica | reverse complement strand
GGTCACTATGAATCGGAACCAACTTCATGGTACTTAACAACAACAACAAGGGCACATTTTGCAAACCTGCCTCCTGGTCGCAAGCACACAGCCTTTCTCTTTGCATGAGTCTAGAG
Source organism: Chrysochloris asiatica (assembly GCF_000296735.1). Lineage (NCBI taxonomy): Eukaryota > Metazoa > Chordata > Mammalia > Afrosoricida > Chrysochloridae > Chrysochloris > Chrysochloris asiatica. The sequence continues at coordinate 1,951,577 of NW_006408692.1, read as the reverse complement.
TCCTCCACTGCTCTATTTCTCAGTGTCATTGTCTTTGCCTCCATCTCTGGTGTTGCTGCTTCTCTGGATAGGATTCCACATTCCTCTCATGCAATTCTTCCTTGATGGTCCTGGGGTCTTCTGTTCCTGGATTGTAAGATTATCTACTACTCTCTTTTTGTTATAAAACTTCTACCTTTACAATTATGACAGTTGCAATTACTCATGATAACAGTTATTCACTATTGAATCACAAGTGTCTTATCCCCATATCTTTTCACCAGACCCATCCAGACAAGATGAAACTATTCAGTGGGGATTCTACCTTCCCCCACACACTCTTAAACTCCATCTTGAAAACTTGTAAGACAGTCACTTCGTGCCTTTATTGCCCCCTCATTTTAGGTAGCATAGTAGATATGAGTTGGACTGGTAACTTCAAGGTCAGCAGTTCGAAACTACCAGCAATTCCACGAGAGAAAGATGAGGCTTTCTGCTCCAGTAAAGATTTACATCCTCGGAAACCCTGTGCAGGGTCGCTATAAGTCAGAACCGACTCCACGGCTCACTGCCCTTTTAGGTAGCCAGTGTCTTAAGTTGCCCATCCCTATCTGTGCTGTATATAGAGGGCATCGGATTGATACTTGATGTGAAGACTCCTTTCCTCTCAGTTGGTATTTTTATCTACTACATCCATCTGTTTAGGTCTCATATCAGCTTGATGCTTCACTCTCAGCTCTGGCCCTTTGTTGGTAGGTCGTTGTCCTTGGTCTTAGGAGTCCTCAGGTCTTACCACACTTTGGACCAACCAGCCCTTCCTTTTCTCTCTATCATCTCCAGGTTAATGGTAGTCTGTGGAACATGGTCAAAGTCAGCCCACATATTCATTACTGCCTTTCCCCCACTTCCACTGGCCAGTAGACAGACATGGTCACCAATATGCTTATATGCCTGCTCATGTGTTCCCTCTGAGTTTTAGTCTTGGAGGGGGGTTTGTCTAAAGGGACTTGATTACTTGCATTGATGGCTCTCTGGCAAACGACTTCTTGTTCTTGTATTAGCCAATCAGACTGCTGTTTTTGTTTTCTGTTTTTCCTGCTCATCTTTCTTTTAAGAAGTATCTTCTGTTCTTTCGGTACTACAGGCTGGTCTGCATGGCCTTTCAAATGGGAATGTCCCACCTCAGAAGGTTCTGGATGGGGCTTAGGATTCGACCTAAGATTTTATACATTACAAAGGCTCCACAATAAGCCTATTTCACTGGGCAAGTTCAACAACCCTTTTTAGGTATTCCAATCAGTTACAGGCTGAAGACGGGCTTGCAAGTTTCCTGTGATGATGTTTCCTGATGTTCCTTGCTATCCCACTCATGTGTCTGTTTTACAGTAGTAGGCAAGGGAAACCAACATTCATTAGACACTCGAGCATCTTAACATTATTTCCCCTCTTATCCATTTCTGACTATGCCTTGGTCCCTTTTATCACAGAGCCCTGTTCCAAGGTTGAGCATTCATCACTACTTCCTTCTGTCACATTAGCCCATGCATACCTTTTCAGCGTTCCCCTATCTACCTTGTTCTTCCATTCCCCTGCCCTTCTTGTGTATTGCCTTCCCCGACACCTGAACTCTGATGTGTGTATGCCCAATGCTGTACTCTATCATCTCCTCCCTCCTATTCCTGGTATCCAGCAAATAATTTTTTTCCCCTTGTTTTAATATGGGTTTCTTGTCTTAAGCTTCATATTTTAATGTTTCCATGTTCTTCTTGGATTTTCATTAACTTTTTCTTTGTGTAAAACAGTCTTATTTTACCCTGCAATCTTCGTGACCTTATCACCTGGATCTCTGTTCCTATATTTTTACCTCATTTCACACTGTAATTATTTTGATCACAGACTAACCTCCCAGATCCTCCAAATTCATTCTTATAGTTCTGATCTGTTCTGGAGTCTTCATCTGTCAGTTGAGTTTCTGATGTTGTCATGTGTGTGAATTTCTGGTTGTTGTCTGTTCTTGTTGGTTCTCAGTCCAAAGAACTCCTTTTAGAATATTTTGAAGTGCTAGAGTGGCTTTGAGAAAATCCCTTGGCTTCTGTATATCCTGAAATGATTTTATTACACCATCATATTTGATTGACAGCTTTGCTGGATAGATGATTCTTGGCAGTTTTTTTCTTTCAGTTATTTATATATGTCTCCCATTGCCTTCCTGCCTAC
>NW_006408692.1:1934909-1948261 GCF_000296735.1 Chrysochloris asiatica | reverse complement strand
AAAAAAAAAAAAAAAAATTAGCAAAATATGAGTATGACTTTAACGCCCCTTGCTCATTCTGGGAGACTGTTCTGTTTTAAAGCAGTTCCTGTTGACTGCTCACTCCCCTTTCTTAGCTTCTGTGCACTGTGGTCTTTGTTAAGTAGATCCATGCACGTGCTTATTAGAACCCTTGGGGGTGGGTAGGTGGGGCATCCACCAGCCTAGGCACCCCTAGTCACCAGAGTGGAGGTGTGCAGTGAAAGACCAATGAACAAGAAAAAATGTTTACATCTTTGTCTCCAAGGATTGGTCTGACCTCTTCAGTGGGGGTGCTCCTCTGATCCTAGTCCTGCTCTGTCATGCCCACGATGGCCGCTCTGGCACCCACAGATCAGAAAACACCACCTTTCTTATTTCTGCTTACAAATTCCACTAGCAGTAAGCATTCAGTCCTTCTAAATATTCCTTTATATGTAGTTCAGAGTTCTGGAACTGTCCCCTGAACCACCTACTTCATCTGGTATTCTGTGTTACTGCTGTTGGAGGTTTGCACCGTGTTTCTCCCTAATGCACCATCAAGCTCCCCCTCCCGGGAGGCTTTATTTTTAATATACAAATGATTCATTCTTTCTGTTACGTGTACTTCTTTTAGCCAGGATTCCAGAGTTAAATGTGATTTGGGAATTGGTTACAAATAACCTTTGAGAGTGTACCTTGGTCTTAGGTAATATACTTTCCATTTCAGTAGAATGGGCTTTTTGTGTTCTTGGATTGTTTTTGTTTTTGTTTTTACGAAAAGTAAGATATCTTGGGAAGAAGGTGTTTCAAATTCTGTCTGGACACAGCATTTTCAAAACTCTCAAAGAAAAATTTTTCTGATCACTAAGGAAGCCAACATATTCCTTTAAAAATCTAGCCTATTCCTCTGAATGCTACAGAACAGATTGTTTTTTAGCAATCAGAGGAATAGGCTAGATTTTTTGGTGGACATATCTTATTTTGATGGACATATTTTACTGCCTAAATTGCAACTATGGACTGCTGGTGTGGCGCTATAGGATCAACACTAGACTGTGGACCACAAGGTCAGCAGTTCAAACCCACCAGCTGCTCCTCAGAAACCCTTTTCATGGTGACTCTGAGTTGGAACTGACTCCACAACACTTAACAACAACAACAAATTAAAACTATAGTCTATTGAGCCTTTTCCTTTAAAAAGGTCATTTAGATTTTTTTTCTTTTTAAATCTTGAAATTTGTTAGTACTAGATAATATGTAAATTGATAGGGAATAGATGTGTTTGGTGATATTCAGTATCTTGCATTCTCTGGAATACTTGTTTGAATGTGGTAGAAAACTGCTCTATTTTGAATTTGCTTTGCCTTTATAGTTTACAAATACTGTTCGTTTTATATGTGCATTTCTGAAGGACATCTTGACACATAAAACTTTTTCCCTTCAAATTTTCCTTTTTCTCTGTAATTTCATATTTTAAGGCTTGTCTGTAGTTTCATAGATGGGATTATATTTTAAGAAAAGAAAGGATGTAAGGTATTTGTCCATAAAGTGCTGTGACTCTCTACAGGGTTTAACGTATTTTGCTTATATTTTACAAAAAGTAGAAATTTGTATCTTAGAATCTTCAAGTGTATAATTGAAATGTGCTTAGGAATTCCAGTGCACTAGCAAGTATGAAATAAATGCTTTATCATTAGTTTCTGAACGTTAGTCATAAAATTAAATAGTGGAAAATAAGTGAATAGGGATCTATAGAATGTGAGTAAAACTGGATTGCAAGGTTATTTTAAACCACAAGGTCAGCAATTCAAACCCACCAGCTGCTCCTTAGAAACATATTACAGGTTAGCTGGGAGTCGGAACTGACTTGAAGGCACTTAGAGACACTTAAAATCTATATGACCTTAGGCAAATGATCTAGATGACTTCTTAGGATTCTTTATTCTGATTTCTAGGGTCTATATATGTTGTTGTTGTTGCTGTTGTTAGGTACAATCGAGTCAGAGCCGACTCATAGCGACCCCATGCACAGCAGAACGAAACAATGTCCAATCCTGGGCCAACCTCACTACCACTGCCACACTTGACGCCATCAATGATGCCACTTGACTGATCCATCTCGTTGGGGGTCTTCCTCTTTTTCTCTGACCCTCCATTTTACCAAGCATGATATCCTTCTCCAGTGACTGTTCCTTCTTGACAGTATGTCCAAATTATGAGAGACGAAGTTTGGCCATCTTGGCCTCGTAAGGAGCACTCTACTCTGGCTGCACTTCTTCCAAAACAGATCTATTGGTTCTTTTGGCAGTCCATGGCACTTTTAGTATTCTCCTCCAACACCACAACTCAAAGGCATCGATTCTTCTACGATCTTCCTTATTCATTGTCTAGCTTTCGCATCCATTTGAGGTTATTGAAGTATAATACCATGGCTTGGGTCAGGCGCACCTTAGTCCTCAAGCTGACATCTTTGCTCTTCAACAATATCTTGTGCAGCATATTTGCTTAATGCAGTACGTCTTCTGATCTCTTGACTGCTGCTTCTGTGAGTGTTGATAGTTGATCCAAAAAGAATGAAGTCCTTGACAACTTCAATCTTTTCTCCATTGATAAGAATGTTGTTTATTGATTCAGTGGTAACGATTTTTGTTTTCTTAACATTGAGATATAATCCATACCGAAGGCTGTGCTCTTTGATCTTCATCAGTAAATGTTTTAGGTCCTCTTCACTTTCAGCAAGCAAGGTTGTATCATCTGCATATCTCAGGTTGTTAATGAGTCTTCCTCCAATCCTGATGCCACGTGTTTCTTCATAGAACCCAGCTTCTCATATTATTTGCTCAGCATACAGGTTGAATAAGTATGGTGAAAGAATACAACCTTGTCGCACACCTTTCTTAATTTTAAAACATTCAGTGTTCCCATGCTCTGTTCGAACAACTGCTTCTTGGTCCAGGTACAGTTTCCTCATAAGCACAATTAAGTGTTCTGGAATACTCATACTTCACAATGTTGTCCATAGCTTGTCATGATCCACACAATCGAAAGCCTTTGTGTAGTCAATAAAACATCTTTCTGATATTCTCTGCTTTCAGCCAAGATCCATCAGGTATCAGCAATGGTATCTCTCATTCCCTGGCCTCTTCTGAATCCAGCTTGAACCTCTGGTAGTTCTCTGTCAATGTATGATTGTAGCCATTTCTGTATTACCTTCAGCAGAACTTTACTCGCTTGAGATATCAAAGAGATTGTCCAGTGATCTCCGTATTCTGTTGGCTCACCTGTCTTTGGAATGGGCACAAATATAGATCTCTTCCAATCAGTCAGCCAGATAGTTGTCTTCCAGATTTCTTGGCAGAGATGAGTAAGTGCCTCCTGTGCTGCCTCACTTTTATTCCATGAATTCCTGGTGCCTTGTTCTTTGCCAATTCCTTCAATGCACTTTGGACTTCTTCCCTGAGTATCATTGGCTCTTTATCACATGGTACCTCTTGAAATGGTTGAACATTAACCATTTCCTTTTGGTACAATGACTCTTGTGTATTCCTTCTGCATCATTCAATAATTTCCCCAGAGAATTTTTCAATAACAAAAGTTGAGGCTTGAATTGTTTCTTCAGTTCCCCAAGCTTGAGAAATGGTGAGTGTGTTCTTCCTTTTTGGTTTTCTGATTCCAAATCCTTGCATATTTTATTATAATATTTGGTTATATCTTCTCGAGCTGATCATTGAAATTTTCTGTTCAGCTCTTGGACCTCCTTATTGCTTCCATTTGCTTTAGCATCTGTACGCTGGAGAGCAAGTTTCAGAATTTATCCCACCTGAATTTAGAGATCATCTGAAGAACAGATTTGATACATTAAACACTAAAGACCAAAGACCAGAAGAGTTGTGGGGTGACATCAAGAACATCATATGTGAAGAGAGCAAAAAGTCGTTAAGAAGACAAGAAAGAAGGAAAAGGTCAAAATGGATGTCAGAAGAGACTCTGAAACTTGCTCTCGAGCGTAGATTGTCTATATATTGTTGTTGCTGTTAAGTGCCTTAGAGTCGGTTCCGACCCATAGCGACCCTGTACAGGGTTTCCGAGGCTGTAAATCTTTATGGGAGCAGAATGCGTCCTCTTTCTCCCGCGGAGCAGCTGGTAGTTTCGAACTGCTGGCCTTAAGGTTCGCAGCCCGATTTGTAACCACTATATAGGACATTAAAAATTATATGAAGTATGTTTAAGGACCTTAACAAAAATAAATTGTTATTAAATGCCGTTCAGTTGGTCTGACTCATAGCAACCCTGGATAGGGTTTACGAGAAGCGACTGGTGGGTTTGAACAGCTGACCTTACAGTTAGCAGTTCAGTGCTTATCCCACAGAATTATACCTCCCAGTTGTTATGATTTTACCTTAAAATATCATTTATATATGAATTTTACTCTAGCAGAAAATATATAACTTTAAAACTTGATACTAGGGTTAATTTTCAACTAACTTTTAAAAGTCCTGGTTTGTTTTGTTTTTTTTCAACTTTTTATTGTGAATTGAGTGAAGGTTTACAGACAAGATCATCAGTTTCTTATTCAACAAATTTTACAGTTTGTTTCTTCTCAGTGATTGCAGTCCTCTCCATGGAACAACCGTGATCCTGCTTCCTCCCTGTGGTGTCTGTTTGCATTCCACCCACCTTCCCATCCCTTCTCAACTTTGTCCTTAGGAAAATGTAGCTCTTTGATCTTGAATCATTGACTATTTCTTATTTGAGCATACCTTACAAGTACTGTTATCCCCTATAATACTTACCTAGTTGGCTAAAGATTGTGTCATGAGGGTGAGTTCCTTTCCAGACCTTAAAAGTGGTTGAGGGCCATAGGCTCAGGTTCCTCCAGTCTCTTTCTGACTAACAAGTTTGGTCTTTTTTAAAAATAATTTTGAATTTTGTTCTACATTTATTCCACTATATATGAAACCTTCTAATGTGCTCCCTTTTAGAGGAGTTGGTAGTGGTAACCAGGCACCATCTAATTCTTCTCAGAGTCATGGAGACTGATGTTCACATGTTCCTTAATCCATTGGACTCCTTGACTCCAGCTCTCTTCAGTTCTCATTCTACCAGCCGCTCTGCCACTGCACACCAGTAGCTGCACCTTAGATGGCTACTCATGAGCTTTTAAGATCCCAGATGCTACTCACCAAAGTAGGATGTATTTGTAAGAGACCCAAAGACCCAATTTTTATAGGTTGGTGGCAATCATAGTTGAGATCCAGCTATTAAATGTTTACCCTGCCATTAACTAAGTGTGTCTTTAAGAAAGGTCACGGCTCCAAGCCTCATTTTCTTCAGCTGTAAAACAGAGGATAGAAGTACCTAACGCAAAAGGCTAGTGTGAAAAATAGATGATGCAGTGCTCATTCTCTTCTAACGAAGCACAGGACTGGCATATAAAAAGTGGTCAACAATGTTTGTATTAGCAAATCAGTAACTATGCAGGTATCCCTGGCTGCAGTTGGATAATTAATAATGGGGTCAGGCTGATTGTAAGTTTGCTTATACTTGTGATAACATCTATTTAAACCTAAGACTTTATGTTGACTTCGTGTTTTGCATTCATTTCCCTGACAGGACATTGGAAGAGAAACAGACACAGTGGTTAGAAGAAAAACATAAACTTCATGAGCATATCACAGACAGAGAAGAAAAGTATAATCAAGCGAAGGAGAAATTGCAGCGAGCTGCCATAGCCCAAAAAAAGGTAAGTTTTTTTTCAAAGTGATTTCTATAAAGTATAATTATTAAGGAGAAGAAAATGTATAATTAAAACTGAGATTTTACTGGTATGGTTAAATTGATACTTACTTAAACATGATATTTTACTGTCTGCTTTGTAGACATGAATTGGAGAAATTCAAACTGCTCAACAGGTTTATTTCTCAATTTGTAAGTCAGTTGTTCAGAGCTGACGTGCATTTTTCCACAGAGATGGTATTTTTCAGAGTGATAAAAAGATTCCACAAAAGCCTTACGTAATTCATTCTGTACCTAAACTATAGTGTGATTAGACCTGTTTCAACTATGTCTAACTAATACCTGTGGCTTTGCTATTATGGTTGAATGTGTTATTCTTTATAACTGAGGCATATAGGAGCAAGTAATTTCATGTCCCCTGCAGGAGTAACTAAGACTTTGCCTGGATTCTGAAACAACTATGAGAGTTCCCACAGCAGTGAGCTATTTTAAGTTTCACCTTTGTAGTCATCCTTTCCTCAGAACTTAAAAACTGTTTTTTTGCAAACAGTATAAGGCATCATGGAAATAATGTAGCCAGATGATTCATCTAAGTTAGCAGTTTTCTACTTCAGCAAATGCAAGGAATATTGCATGGTCCCAATAGTAACTGTTACTCTCAGTGGCAATGATTCAGCAGTTATTTTCAACAGGATTTGAGTGTGGGAAGGGACGTGGTAATACTTTAAAAAAAAAAAAAAATTAAAAGCCAAGAAACCCATAGATGAATTTTGATAAATACCCTTAATAGTGGAGAGATGAGAAGACCTGAGTTGAGAAGAAGGTACTTCTAGGCATAGAAACCAGTCTCTTAATGGTTCTTATGTTTATTGGGAAAATGAACTGTTCACGTTTGCATCAGAAAAGATAACTCTAGATTGTTCTAATTGGCCTGCTAACTACCAGGTCAGCAGTTCAAACCCACCAGCTGCCCCTTGGAAGCCCTATACAGGGTCGCTGTGAGTATGAGCTGACTTGATGGCACTTAACAATAACAGGATCATTTGTATGTGTAGGAGCTTCACAAAGTTTGTGGGAAAATGGTATTGAAAGATAATGGAATCTTTGCATGGACTTTTGAAGCCCTTTGTATTCTGAAATTGGAAAACAAGGATATGGCTCCTAGCCATCTGTTTATATTATTTTGATGTAGCTGCCACATGTGTCCTGATAGCTGGAGTCACAACATGGGTTGTTGAAAATTTATTACTTTCCCATTTTCCTGGTTTCTGAATCATACTTTTTCCTTCCTACAATGCTAGAAGTAGTATAACCCTGAGATTATGGGAACCGTATATAATGGAGTCCTGGTGTGACGCTGTAGGAAAAGCACTGCTAATCCAGTCTCAAAGTTGGCAGTTCAAATTCACCAGTGACTCCTTGGAAACCCTTTACAGAGTTGCTCTGAACCAACTCGATGGCATTTGACAACAACCCCCCCCACCATATGGGGACCTTATGAGTCAGAGGAGTCCTGGTAGTGCATTGGGTTACACATTGGGGTGCTAACTGCAAGGTCAGCAGTTCAAACCCATCTGCTGCTCCATGAGAGATAGATGAGGCTTTCTGCTCACTTAAAGATTCATAGCCCAGGGAGCAGTTTTACGCTGCCCTCTAAGGCCACTGTGAGTCTGAATTGACTCAGTGGCAATGGGGATGAGTCGGAATCAAATGGACAGCAGTGGGTATATAGGAATCTGAATGTTTTATACCCAAATACAAATGATGTTTGTCTCCCCGCCTGTGATAAATATATAAACCGTGTGCAAATATTGATGACCTGTGATTTCAAAAATCCTACTTATACTTCCTTATGCTGTGGTGCTGTGGTTTAATGCCCTGGACTGCAAAGTCGGTTTGAACTGCAGGCCTGCTCCTCAGAAACCCTTTATAGTGTCGCAATGGTTCAGAACCGACTCAAAGGCACTTAACAGTAACAATACTGTTTGAAGCCTGGAACCAGATTCAGGTAGAAATCACTAGAAATTATGAGTGCTGATTAACTCTTTCACAGAGAAAATTGTATGTTGAGATTTAGAGATAATTATCTTTGAGATCTGATTCTAATTGTTGAGGTTCAACAGGGATGACTTGTTTTGGAGCAAAGGTGACATCAGGGGTCAGACAGATTACCAGCTCAGTAAGAGGGGAGGTGACACCTGAAAAGTAGCATTTCATCAGTGTTGTGACCTAGGATGAATTTTTCTTTTCCTACTAAAATGCCTGCCTAATGATGGGTGTTGTTGTTAAGTGCTTCAAATCAGTTCCGACTCATAGTTACTCCATGCACCACAGAACAAAACACTGTCCAATCCTGTGCCATCCTCACAATTGTTGTGTTTGAGCCCATTACTGCTGCCACTGTGCTAATTCATCTTGTTGGGCGGCGCCTTCTTTTTTTGCTGATAAGTAATTCAGATTGCAGATACATAGTTGGGAATTTGAGATTTGGGAGATGAATTACTAACATGAGGCAGAGGGATTAAGTTGACTTAGAAAGAGGAACTGTGTACAATGAAGAAATGGTCATCGTGAGGCAGGAAGAAAAGAGGGTCCAGAATTAATATGAACCATTTACTGATTGCAGTGACAGAATCCTTAAGGAATTTTGAGGCTTGCTTGCTTGAGCAATTGTGACGATGTGTAAGGCATGCTCAGAGCACCATAGCTTAGCAGCCACACCCTGGAACATGCCATCAAGTAAGACCATGCATAAAAATTCCATGTTTTACCCCCTTGTAAAATGGGGCATATCTTAAGGAAGACCACCCATAAAACATCTGTGTTTTACTTCCTTGTAAGATGTTTTACAGGCTGGGTTGGATTACCCAGTACAGTAGGCATAGTTTTCAAGGACAGGTGTGGTGCTGTGGGTTAATGCGCCAGACTGCAAAGCCATTTGAACTGCAAGGTCGGAAGTGCAAGCTCACCAACTGCTCCTCAGAAACCCTATACAGGGTCACTTGGGGTCAGAATTGACTCGAAGGTACTTAACAACAACAACAACCTTCTTCTGGGGCAGAGGATAACACAGCCCCTGGGAGGTGTTTGAACCAGGGTCCTGAAGAACCATGCATGTAGAACATCTTCCGTTCACTTTAACATCTCTGTGCTAAAGACCAAGTTTCATACAGTATTCTGGCATCCATTTTGGTCTTTTCTTTCTTTCCATTCTTAATGACCTTTGTTTTTTTTTTGCCTTTATGATGTTCTTGATGTCATCCCACAGCTTTTCTGTTCTTCAGTCATTAGTGACTAATGCACCAAATGTGTTCTTAGGATACTCTCTTAATTCTGGTTGGATATACTCAAGGTCATATTTTGGTCTTCATGAGCTTCTTTTCATTTTTTCAACTTCAGCGTGTAGTTGTATAAAAATAACAAAGCAGTTGGTGGTTTGTTCCATAGTCTGCCCCTGACCCTGTTTTGACAGATGATATTGAGCTTTTCCCAAGATATAGTCAATTTGATTCCTATGTATTCCATCTGGTGAGGTCCACATGTATACTTAACCTTTTATGTTGTTTAAAAAAGGTATTTGCAATGAATAAGTCATTGGCCTTACAAAATTCTTTCATGTGATCTGCATCATTTCTGTCACCACAGCCATATTTTCCAACTTCTGATCCTTCATCTTTGTTTCTGAACACATTGAATATAAGAATTAAGGAACAAAAAATTTGAAAGTTAAAAGATGGAAAAATATAAACAATATAAACAAGAAGTAAAAGATAGCTTGGTGTAGTTTTATTAGTATCAGACAAATAAGCCGTAAGGCAGAAGTTTTATTAAAGAAGGTCAGTTCCACAAGAAAACCTGATCAGTCAGTTCTACAGGAAAACATAAGCATTTCACATTTTTGTATGTCTGATACATACTCTGAAAAGATATCAAACAAAAGATGGCAGAACTAAAAGGGCCAATAGACAAATCCACAGTAATAATGAATATTTTAATACAGGACTCTAAGTAAGTAAAAGAATAATCAAGTAAAACAAATCAGTAAGAGTATTGGACAGTTTGAACAGTTTGATCGAACACCTTGAACTAATCCATCCAGAATGTTACTCGCAACAATTGAAGAATACACATTTCTTTCCCATAGTCATGGAACAGGTGCCACAGGAGGCATGGTGCTAGTCCATAAAGTAAGTCTCCATACATTTTGAAAAACTGAAGCAATATAAAATTTGTTTTCTGACAGTGGAATAAAAGTAGAAATCTATACTAGAAAGAAACCCCCAATGTTTGCAATTGAAGAGTCTCGTTGTAAATAATCTGTTAAAGAAGAAGAAAATGACAATGGAAATGAGAAAATATTTTGAACTGAATATGATAAAAGTAGAGCATATTGACACTTGTGTGATATAAGTACAGCAGTGCTACAGAGTAAGGCATATGCTGCTGCAGCCGCTGCGTGCCCTCACATCAGTTACAACTCACAGCGAGTGACCCTGTCTAGAGTTTCCAAGGTGGGACTACAAAGCCTCATCTTTCTCCCATGGAGCACTTGGTGGATTAGAACTGCTGACCTTGTGGTTAGCAGCCCAACACGTAACCTGTTGGGCTTAAAGGACTCCTTTAAGGTATATAATAGAAAAAAATAATTTCAATCCATGATAGTAGCTTATATCTAACTAAAGAAGTTAAATGGAAAACAGTAAATTAAACCCAAATGAGGTAGAACTAAAATAATAATTACAATACTCATCAAGGAATTAACAGGGATAAGTGAAACAGTAAATGTAAAATGTTAGAAAATTCAGAATGACAATAATTGGTTTTTTTGAGATGATTGACAAAATTGGCAAATTCTTAGCAAGACTGTTTCCCCTAACGCTTTCCCAAAGAGGGATGGGTGGATAGATAATACGAATGAATAATATCATAAATGAAAAAAGGGATATCAGTACATATCCTAAAATAAAAACAGAATATTGTAAAAACAACTTTAAGCTATTAAACTATGCAATTTAGGTAAATTCCTTAAAGTATTGCATAGCAAAACTAATGTTAGAATTAGGAAATACGAATAGCCGTGAATCTATTAAAGAAATAGAATTCTTAATTAAAACCTTACACATATAAAATGGCTGGCTCATTTGACTTTATTGGTGAGTTCTTCCAAATACTTAAAGAAGAAATACTATTCTTAACACAAATCATCCTAGATAATAGAAAAAGGTGGGAGGGAATGTCCCCACTAATTTTCTGAGATTAGGAACAGATATGATTATTATAAGAAAAGAAAATTGTATCATGAATGCAGATTCAAGATTTTTTAAACACTAGTCAAGTATTTGCAGGTGACTTTATAGGTTTATTCTAGGGATGCAAGGTAATATACCTTCAAAATTATTAAGTGTAATTCAACACCCTAACTGAACAAAGAAGAAAAACCATTGTGGTCATCTTAATATATGCAGAAAAATAATTTAACAAAGTTAAATACACTTTCATAGTAAAAAATCTTATTAAACTAGAAATAGAAGGGAATTTTCAATCTGATTAATGTTGTATTCTAAAATCCTATAGCTAGCGTCAAACTCTTGATGAAATATTGAGTGCTTACCCCCACCCACCCAAGTTTAAGAACAAGGCATATGTGTCCACTATCACCATTTTGTTCAACATTTTCTTGGAGGTCATAGGTAGTGTACTAAAAGGGAAGGAAATAATTAAAAGAAAGATTGGAAAAGTAGAAGTAAAATTGTCATCATTCACAGATGACATGATTGGTATATATAAACTATAAATAAATCTATGAATAGTTATTAATATTTGAATTTTTTAAAATTGCTACTAAAAGGACAAGTAATAACTTTCAGTTATCTTTATTTACATTTACAATGAGCAATTAGAAAACAAAAAAGATGAAATACCACTTAATATGATGTTGTTATTAGATGTTATCCAGTCAGTTCTGACTCACAGCAACCATCTGTAGAGGGTTTCCAAGACTGTAAATCTTTACAGGATCAGAAAACCTCATCTTTCTTCCTTGGAGTGACTGATGGGTTTGAACTGTCAACCTTGTGGTCCAGTGCATATCCTGCAGTGCCATCTGTGCTCCCACCATTTACAATAGTAGTAAAAAACAAAAATACTTTGAAATACATCTGATGGAAGATGTGCAAGACTTCTACATTGAAAACGACAAATATTGCTAAGAATAAAATTTAAAAACCAAGATAAAGAGAAAACTATATACCATATTTATAATTTGGTAGATGTCAGTTCTTCTCAAATTATATGGTAAATAAAATCCTAATAAAAATTTCACCACGCTTCTTTTGGGAAGTTGGAAAGCAGATTCTAAAATCTGTAGGAAAATCCAAAGGACCTACAGCAACCAAGACAATTTTGTAGAACAAAGCTAGAAGACTTGTATCACTAAATAACAAAAATAACGAGATTTACTATTGTTGTTAAGGTGTCAAGCTGGTTCCGACTCAAGGTTTCCAAGGCTTTAAATCTTCTTGGGAGCAGAAAGCCTCATCATTCTCATGCAAAGCGGTTGTCAGGCTCAAACTGCAGACCTTGTGGTTCACAGCTCAGTGCTTATTGTATGAAGCCACCACACTACAGTAATTAAAGCAGTGTGGTATTGGTGTAAGAATAGACATATAGATGAAGCAGAAAAGAGTCCAGAAATAGACCCACAATAAATAGTTCACCCAATTTACCACAAGGATACCACTGAATTTCATAGAGAAAGTATAGTCCTTTAAATAAGAGTATTTAGTCTACTGGACATTCTTAATCCAACCTCAAAGCATACATGCAAATGAACCACAGATCTAATTATGAAAAGGTTAAATAAGTTTCTAGAAAAAAAATTATTAGAAAGTCTTAACATCTTGAGATCATTAAAGCTTTCTTATGTAATACATAAAAAGCACTAACCATAAAAGATGTGATTGATACATTGGATTTTATTAAAATTAAGAGCTTCTGTTTATCAACTTCAACTCATATATTGCTGATGGGCATATAATTGGTAGAACCACTTGAGAAAATTGGCAGTATCTACTAGTAAAGTCCTAAGGAGTCCTGGTGTGGCGCTGTAGGTTAATGCGCCAGACTGCAAAGCTGTTTGAACTGCAAGGTTGATGGTTCAGACTCACCAGCTGCTCCTCGGAAACCCTATACGGGGTCACTATGGGCCAGAATTGACTTGATGGCACTTAACAACACCACTATAGTCCTGGTGTGGTACTGTAGGATAAGCACTGGATTGAAAGGTCAAGTTGAACCTCAAGATCATTATGGGTTAAAACCAACTTGATGGCACTTAACAACAATAACTAAAACTAGACTCTTAATGTGGCGCTATTGTATAAGCAAGCACTGGACTATGAACCATAAGATTGGTGTTCAAACCCACCAGCTGCTCCTCAGAAACCCTGTCCAGGGTCACTATGAATTGAAACTAACTCGACAACACTTAACAACAATCCTAAAACTAAAATATTTATGCCCTATGACCAAAAGGAAATGGTTAATGTTCAACCATTTCAAGAGATACCATATGAACAAGAGCCAATGATACTCAGAGAGGAAGTCCAAAGTGCATT
>NW_006408692.1:1916765-1933604 GCF_000296735.1 Chrysochloris asiatica | reverse complement strand
GAAAAAGAGGAAGACCCCCAACGAGATGGATCAGCCAGGTGGCATCATTGATGGACTCAAGTGTGGCAGCGGTATTGAGGTTGGCCCAGGATCAGACATTGTTTCGTTCTTCTGTGCATGGTGTCGCTATGAGTTGGTTCCGACTCGATGGCACCTGACAACAACGACGACAACAACATGACCCACTTTTGGAAATACACTCAAGAGAAATGAGTATTTCTGTCCCTCAAAAGTCATGTTCATGAAACATTCATAATGGCCCCAAACTGTATACAATTCAGATTTCATCCGTACAAAAACAGATAAATTATGATATAGTCATAATTTACAGTGAAAATGATATCATAATGAACAAGGACTACTGTGACAGCTATAACATGACTTTTAGACATTTAGATATAGTTTTAGGGGGGAAAAAACAGATATAAAAGAGTAATACCACATCATTTCTATTATACGGATGAATGGATGGAGATACAGACACGTAAAAGAAGCTAACAGACATGTTGACGGTTCGACCCCACAAGCTGCTATACAGAAAAAAGATGTGACACTCTGCTTTCACAAAGATTTAAAATCCAGAAAACTCCTCTGTTCTGTATGGTTGCTTTGAGTCTGAATTGACTTGACAGCAATGTGTTTGGTTTTTTAATTACCTGTAAATGGATACATATGGTGATAAAGGTCAGAAGAGTGGTTCCTTTCCAGGGTGTATGGGAGAAGCACAGTGGAGCCTTCTGCGTGCTGCTGCAAGGTGTGGAGCAATGGGAAGCATGTGATGGAATGGCCTTAGCAGTATCATTTTTAGTAGTCCCAAATGGAAATAGCCCAAATGACCCTTAACCATGGACTGGGTTACTGTGCTAAATTATATAATGTTCATAAGTGGACTACCATCTGTAACAGTGAATGAAACATAGTTGTAAGCAATGACATGAAGAAATCTTACAAACATAATACTAAGTAAAAGAAAATAGCCACTTGTACAAGTATATACTATGATTCAATTTATATGAAATTCAAAAATAAGCAAAAGCTAGCTCGAGCTTTAGAAGTCAATTCGTTACTCTTTCTGACGGGGTCTGTTTGAGCTGAAGGGTAGAGATGCTTTGGGCATGACAGTATTCTTATTGAGAATACTGCAAAGTGTTTGAACTGCAAGGTCGGTGGTTTAAGCTCACCAGCTGCTCCTTGGAAACCCTATACAGGGTTGCTATGGGTTGGAATCGACTTGATGGCACTTCACAACAACAACAACAACAGGCAATTACACCAGCGTGTGCCTGTGGTTTTCCATTGAATTTTACATTTATGTTCCATAAACCTGTTATACATCAGTAAAAAAGGGGAAAATATCCACAAGTTTTTATAGCTACTAAATAAGTTCTAACATTGTAGGTATTTTCTTGTTAACAAACAAAACCAATAAACTGTTTATAAAACTGAAAAAAACATTTTTTTTTGTCCTACATAAACTTTTTGCATTATACGTAGATTTTTTCCCCCTCACTATTTAATGAAACCACACCATGTTTGTTTTAAGAAAAATTTTCCCTTTGTGTAGAGTTTTCTCTTTCCCTTATTAATATTTAGAAATTGAGCTGCATCCAAAAATCTTACCTTTCTGATCCTTTAATTCAGTAGCAATTTATTAATGCAAGCAAGCTTTTAATTTTGAATTTTTGTTCATTTATTTTCAACCCATGATACCTTCTGTGAAAATTAAGAGCTTGTGATTTCATATCAGGTATCTTCTCAGATATGTTACTTGTAGCAATTTAGTCACTGTGACCAGTTTTATGGTTTGGCGTAAATACTAATTCAGTTTGTCACATTGAAGATAGGAGGTATGTCTGTGCTTTATTGTCTTTGCAGTTTTCAATTACAGTTAGACCTACTAATCTTTTCTAAATAATAAATACTCATTTCTAAATAAAGGATTTTTGGAGAGTCAAATATTCACTCTATTATTTTGTTCAAATAAGATACTATGTTCAAATAAGATATATGCTCATTTTAATTGTTTTTCTAGAGAAAATCTCTTCATGAAAACAAATTGAAGAGACTTCAGGAAAAAGTAGAAGTTTTGGATGCAAAGAGAGAAGAATTGGAAACAGAAAATCAGGTGTTGAATAGGTAATGTTTTATGTCTATAGACATCCATATGCTTATTTTGATGTTATAAAACTTTCTTAGTATAATACACATTATATTTTCTTTTTAACTATGTACTGTGTTTTAAAAAATTCTAAATCTGTTTGATACCCCTAACTCCATTATTCATTTCTGTCTCCCTTCTTCAGACGGAATGTTCTTCACACCAAAATATTACTAGATTTGCCAGGTGTTTGTGTTGTGCTTAGGACTGATAGGAGAGATCAGCATGCACAGGAGCTTGCTTTGGTACCCAGGAGTGGTACAAAATTCTTGCTGCTGAGACATCAAAACAGCTGCAGCTGTTGCATAGAGCTTTAAATTGTAGCTTTGAATCAAAGATCAGATTTTGGTTACACCATGTGGAAATATTATTGGGCTATAGCTTTGGCTTTTGCAGAGACATCCAAGCACGGCCAATAATCAGCACTGGTATCCTTTTTTAAGTGGAGAAGAGTTACCATATTTAGTCAGGTGTTTTTTTTAAGTTACATATTTCTCAAAGGATTGAAAGAATCATTAGTTGCATTTATAACACATTTGATTCCAGTTAATAAAAAAAAAATCTTTTCAGATTCAGCTAATTAGTGGTAGCCTTCAGCACTTTAGGTCTTCAAGTACTGTTATAGAAATTGTCTGTTATATTAAGAAGTGATGTTTTATGATGTACACTGGGTATAAATGTTACCAAAATGTCAACAGCTGTTTCTTAGAACAGAAGCTTCTAGACTGTGGAATTAATGCCAACTATGTAATACTCTGTTCCAAAGCACATTCATTCTAAACACCAAATTCTAAAACAACGTCAACTTACTTACCTTTTCCATTAATTCTAATTGATATTGAAATATCACTTCAAGATTGGGCAGCTATGGCACAGAACATGGTAAACTTCGAGTAATTGTTGTGTTAGGACCAATTAGATGATCTGTTAAAGGCTTACAAGTTAGCTTGTTTTTCCAGCTCATTTTTCTAAAGTTGGGTAACTTCCCCTTTTCAATTTCCCTTTTTTACATTTTAAAAATTAGGTTGAGCCATATGAACTTATATATGACAGTAGTTCTTCCATAAAAGTGGCAATTTCATAAGGTACAGCCTAGTGTTTTCTGTATTTCCATTTGTTTCCTTCTGTAAGATAAAGGGTGTCTTTCTTGGTTTCAAGAGCACAAATGAAACTTTTGAGTAAGGTGATAACTGGCATTGTTAATGGTAACATATGATTATGATGCAATGTCAGATTTCTGTTTATCCTTTAGGGTAATGGGAATTTTACCTATCTATATATAGATAAAATTTCTAATTTAGAAATTAATTTCTCTCATTAAAAATTATATTCTGTGAACCATACTTCTCTTCTGTCCAGTATAACTATATTAAAGAAGAGTAACATGATTTTTTTCCCCTTTTAAGACAAAATGTTCCAATCGAAGAATATACAAGGATTCAAAAAAGACTAAAGGATATACAGAGAAGGCATAATGAATTTCGCAGTTTAATTTTGGTTCCTAACATGCCTCCGACAGCATCTATCCATCCTGTTAGCCTTCAGTCATCAAACATGATTCCAGGCATGGAACTCTCCTTTCCTCCTCATCTTCAGGTATGTATATTTATGTTAGGGGAAAAAGGTAGGCAAACATTTCTGTAGGTTTTTACCTGTTTAAATAAAAAGTTAAAAAGCCTGTGAATGATCAGTACTCAGAATTAGCTATCAAAGTAACTTATTCCAATTAAGCCCAGTCAGTTTTAACTTTTCCCTTTCATTGACCAGAGAAATCTTTTAGTGATGGTGCCAAGAGTAGAATACTCAGTTGGCCAATAGAAAAGAAGAAACTTAATTCTTCCTGAATAACCGAGTTTGTAGCTCACTCATGTACCATTGAGTATTTACTAGTACCAGGTACTGTTTTTTATCTAATCCTAATGAAAGGATTGGAGGAAGACTCATTAACAGCCTGCGATATGCAGATGATACAACCTTGATCGCTGAAAGTGAAGAGGACTTGAAACATTTACTTATGAAGATTAAAGAGCACAGTCTTTGATATGGATTACATCTCAATGTCAAGAAAACAAAAATCCTCACCACTGGACCAATAAATAACATTCTTATCAATGGGGAAAAGATTGAAGTTGTCAAGGACTTCATTCTTCTTGGATCAACTATCAACACTCGCGGAAGCAGCAGTCAAGAGATCAGACGAAGTATTGCATTAGGCAAATCTGCTGCACAGGAACTTTTTAAAGTATTGAAGAGCAGAGATGTCAGCTTGAGGACTAAGGTGCACCTGACCCAGGCCATGGTGTTTTCAATAGCCTCATATGGATGTGAAAGCTGGACAGTGATTAAGGAGGATCGTAGAAGAATTGATGCCTTTGAGTTGTGGTGTTGGAGGAGAATACTGAAAGTGCCATGGACTGCCAAAAGAACCAATAGATCTGTTTTGGAAGAAGTGCAGCCAGAGTGCTCCTTGGAGGCCAGGATGACAAAGCTTCGTCTCTCCTACTTTGGACATATTGTCTGGAGGAAACAGTTGCTGGAGAAGGATGTTATGCTGGGTAAGGTGGAGGATCAGAGAAAAAGAGGAAGACCCCTAATGAGATGGATTGGCCAGGTAGCATCATTGATGGACTCAAGTGTGGCAGCGGTAGTGAGGTTGGCCCAGGATCGGACATTGTCTCGTTCTGCTGTGCATGGGGTCGCTATGAGTCGGTTCCAACTCGATGGCATATGACAACAACAACAATGAAAAATGGTTTAAGGCACCAGTTATTATTATTCTTAACTTGCACATGATAGAATTTTGCAAGACTAGGGACTTCATTGCAAATACCTTTTTCTTAAAAACATAAAAGATGATTATACACATGAATTTCACTACATAGAATACACAGAAATCAAATTGACTAAATCTGTGGAAAGAAATGATGGAAAAAGCTCCATATCAGTAGCCAAAAAAAAGGCCAGGGGCAGATTGTGGAGCTTACCATCAATTGACCATATGCAAGCTCAGGCCAAAGTTGAAGAAAATTTAAGCAAACCCTAAGAGCCAAAATATGACTTTTAACATACCTTACCTGAATTTGGAGATCATCTCAAAAACAGATTTGATACATTAGACACTAATGACTGAAAGCCAGAAGACTTGTGGATGACATCAAAAACATCATACAGGAAAAAAGCAAAATGTCATTCAGAAGACAAGAAAAATATGATCAAAATGACTGTCAGAAGAGAGTTGGAATCTTGCTCTCTAGTGTAGAGATAATAAAGTAAATGGAAGAAATGAAGAGGTAAATTAACTGAACATGGAATTTCAAAGGGCAGCCCAAGAAGACAAAGTCAAATATTAAAATGAAATGTGCAAAGATCTGGAAACTAAAAAGGAAAGACACACTTAGCGTTTCTCAAGCTGATGGAACTGAGGATCAAACTGAAGCCTTGACTTGCAATACTAAAGGATTCTCTGGACAAAATATTGAATGATGGAGAAAGCATCCAAAGAAGATGGAAGGAATACACAGAGTCACTGTACCAAAAAGAAATGGTCTATGTTCAGCCATTTCAAGGGATAGCATATGATGAAGAGCCAGTGGTCCTGAAGGAAGAAGTCCAAAGTACATTGAAGCCACTGGCAAAGAACAAAGCACTGGGAATTGATGGAACACAAATTGAAATCTTTCAACAAACTGGTGCAGCACTGGAGGCACTCACTCATATATGCCCAACAATTTGAAAGACAACTGCCTGACTAGTTGACTGGAAGAGATCCATATTTGTGCCCATTCCTAAGAGAAGTGACCTGACGGTAAAGCAGAACTCGTGAGACGATATCATTGATATCCCATGTGAAGAGCTCTGGCAGTGTAGTGGTTATGAACCGGGCTGCAAACCTTAAATAAGGTCAGCAGTTCAAAACTACCAGCTGTTCCGTGGGAGAAAGATGAGGCTTGTTGCTCCCGTAAATATTTACAGCCTCGGAAACCCTGTACAGGGTCGCTATGAGTTGGAACGACTTCATGGCACATTACCACCACCAATACAAAAACAGTTATAATCATATATTGACAGGGAACTTCCAGAGGTTCAAGCCAGATTCAGACAAGAACGTGGAATGAGGGATATCATTGCTGACGTCAGATGGATCTTGGCTGAAAGCAGAGAAAACCAGAAAGATGTTTGTTGTTGTTGTATGCCATAGCGTCAGTTCTAACTCATAGCGACCCTATATTGGGTTTCTGAGGAGCGGCTGGTGAGCTTGTACCACTGACCTTGCAATCCAGCACATTAACCCACAGCACCACATCAGGACTCCAGAAAGATGTTTACTTATACTTAATTGGCTACGCAAAGGCTTTTGTTCATGACAAGCTATGGACAAAACCTTAGAAATTAGTATTCCGGAATACTTGTTCATGCTAATGAGGAACCTGTACATAGACCAAGAGGCAGTCATTTAAACAGAACAGAACATGGGGACCCTGAATGGTGTAAAATCTGAAAAGTATATGCCAGGGTTGTATTCTTTCACCATACTTATTCAATCTATATGCTAAGCAAATAATCTGATAAGCATGGCATCAGGATAGAAGACTTAGTAACAATTTGTGATATGCAGATAATACAACCTTGCTTGCTGAAAGTTGAGAAGAATTAAAATAGATACTGATGAAGATCAAAGACCACAGTGTTCAGTATGCATTGCACCACAATGTAAAGAAAACAAAAATTCTCACATTGGAACCAATAAACATCAAGATAAATGGAGAAAATATTGAAGTTGTCGAAGACTTACTTCATTTTGCTCAGCTCCACCATCAATACTCATGGAAGCAGCAGTCAAGAAATTAAATGACAAGTTACATTACGCAACTCTGCTGCATAAAAGCTCTTTAAAGTGTTGAAGAAACAAAGATGTTAGGGGACTAAAGTGTGCCTGACTCTACCATGGTATTTTTAATTTCCTCATATGCATGTGAAAGTTAGACATTTAATAATGATGACCACACAAGAATTGATGCATTTGAGTTATGGTGTTGGAGAAGAATATTAAAGGCACCATGGATTGCCAGAAGAACAAACTAAAGTATGTTGGAAGAAGTGCAAACAGAATGTTCCTTAGAAACCAAGATGGCCAGACTTTGTCTGTCATACATGGGACATATTGTCAGGAGGGACCAGTCCCTGGAGAAGAAGAATATCATGCTTGGTAAAGTGGAGGGACAGTGAAAGAGAGGGAGACCCCTAACGAGATGGATTGGCACAGTGGCAGCAACAGTAGACTCAGGTGTACCAGGAATTGTGAGGATGTTGCAGGACTGGGTGATGTTTCATTCTGGTGTATCTTGGGTTGTTGTGGGTTGGAATCGACTAGATGGCACTTAACAACAGCAATTTATACATGAGGGAACTGAGTTGGAGAGGTGAAGTGACTTGCATAAGGCCAGAGGTAATAACAGAGCCCTGGTGGTGTAATAGTTAAGCCTTTGTTAACTGAGAGGTTAGTGAGTGGTTCAAACCCAGCTAGTGACTTTCTGAAAGATCTGGCAATCAGTTCAAGAAAACTTTATTGATTTTAAGTGTCCTTGAGTCAATTCTGACTCACGGCAATCTTGTATAGGGTGTCCGAAGAGAGGCTGGTGGGTGGGTTTGATCTGCCTACCTTTCAGTTAGCAGTCCTATGCTTACCCTACAGTGCTGTAGCTGAGAAATCCTTATGGAGTTCTACTCTGCCACATGGGGTTGCTGTGACTTGAAATTAACTCAGTGCCTAACAACATGGCTAGTAAGTGAAAGAGTTGAGTTTCAAACCTAAATCTGTGTGATTCCAAAATCCGATCTCATTCTACTATATCAGTAAACTGAAATATTGAAGGAATCAAATTGATGGAATGATTTTTAGAAGATAGACTATTAATAAGTAATTGCATTTTATAATAATGTAAGCCCTGAAGATTTAGTCACTAAGTGCATTGTTTATAATATGTTCCTGTTAAACTCCAGTTCTGTCAGACAGCTGCAGTAGAAGCACACCTGGGCCTCACATTAGCATTTTCTAAATCACTCCCTGAATGAATTTTTCTGCTAGGAAAAAAAAAAAGAAAAAGACTGACTCTGTAATGCTTAAGGTTAGAACCTAAGGCAGCAGAGAAGTGAGGACTGCTTAGTGGTCTAGCCCATGCTGCTCTGTTCTTAAACTGCTAAAACGCTCATTGTTTGCTTGCCAGATGTTGCAGGTCTATATGAAAGAGGCTGTCTGAGGCTGCTGCTTAAGTTACTTTTCCTTAGTTTTTCTTTTAGTAATTTGTGCTTTCTTCACATTTCAAGGAGGAACAACATCAAAGGGAACTCTCTTTACTGCGTAAAAGACTAGAAGAACTGGAAACAACACAAAGAAAACAGCTAGAGGAACTTGGATCTCCTGGGGACTGATGGTCTTAGAGAAAAGACAGATCAGAAGTGGTGAAAGCAGTGACTCAGTAAAGCTTTACTGTATGTGGCATCTAGATACTTCATTACTGTTTGCCAAAACGCTTGCATGTGCCTCGAGGAAAGGTACCAACTCCTATACTGTATTTCATTAGTTTGGGATTTTAAGATACTAATGGCAAATGAAGCATTAAGAGAAATTATTTCAGAGATAAAGTATTTATTGACTTTTTACTTTTTTTGGCATTTTGCCTAAAATGTGCCCATGATGAATTCCCTCTGCTTCATCCTTGAGATGTCTGGCATAGTAGGGGCAACAAACATCCTCTGGTTTACTGTATATACAGAGGAGTTATAAACCTCTAGTTCTCGAAAAAAAATGACAATTTAAAAAGTCAGCTTAAAAAATAAAATAAGTTATCTAAATATATGTTCATTACAAAAAGATACCTTTTCTAAAACCTGTGTGCACTTAATTTATTATAGAGCTTAATAAATATTTTTCTACCTAAACTATATCGTCTTATGCTTAATTTCACCTTGACGATACATATTTAGCAATGTGTGGATTTCATTGAGTTTGGCTTTGAGTTAGAATTAATAGAAAAAAGTGATGTTCAAATAGTTTAATCCTTTTGGTGTAGTAAAAGAAGGGGGGGGGGCATTGATTATAAAACTTGAACTCAGAAGGTTTCCTATACAAGTTGGTATTTAAATTTGTGTTCTGTTATGTTGATTCTAACCAAATAATGACCAGTGTTTTAGTTCTGCACATCCCCAAGCATGCCATTATGTACTTTTTTTCCATTGTGCCCCTACCAGAAGCTTTTCATGTAACGTCTTTTAGAGGAATTCTGCTGGAGTAATTCATGTCAACAAGGCAAAGCTCAAGCCTGCCAAACTGAGTGGAAGAGTCATTACCCAGAAGTCTTTGAGACTGGAATGTATTTGAACTGCCCTTAGCATCAGTTAGCAAGAAACTAGCTTTAGATTTATTTAATGTAGATCTGCTTATTCATAAACAGTATACAGTGGCATCTTGCTTCTGGGAAATAATTAGTTTTCATGCAGACACTTAGAATTAAAAAACAACAACTATTGCTTGAAATTGAAAGCAAGCAAGAAAAAAAGACAGAGTCCACGGTTACATCAAAATGTTTATTTTTGGATATAGACATTTAAAACATTCATCTCCAAGAACAGCTTCAATCAAGTATACAATAAGAAAAAGACTTCAAATCCTAACACAGAAAAGGTAACCAAATAATTTTTAAATGCTGCTGTAGACACTAGTGTTAGAAAAAAAAGTTTATAAATGAATCGTTTTGCACCAAAAAAATATGCAAAGAAACTTGAAAATAGAAATTGTTTGCCATTTGTTTCTCTGGTTACTGTTTTATATGGACCCAGTGACTGATTGTCCTCAGCACACATCTGATTTGGCCATTTTCTGGGTTTGGCTAATATGATCCAAACTGTGGATCTAGATCGTGCTTTTCACTGGAGGATTGACAAACACGCTACATACATTAGTGAATCTTGACACCACCTCAGTGAGGTAGGTTAGAAATATTATACAGAAATCGAGGCACAAAGAGGTTAAGTGACTTGTCCAAAGTTCCCAACAGCACAGTCCGTGGAAGAGCAAGTAGTTCTCCACACAGGACTTGTGTGTCAGTGGGCTGGACAGGGACATCCTCATCTGTAGCATTTAGTAAATACTTAAATAAAGCTGTAGCTGATCCTTTGAGTTTTCTTATTTCTTAGCATTTCTGTACCCTAAAGAAGGGAACATCTTGGGCAACTCTCCTACCCTTGGCTCTCAACTTTGCTGCTAGGGTTCACTTAGGAGCTCCTTCACACCTTTCATGACTGTAGCAGCCTTCGATGGGGCCAGACCTCTCAACTTCAGACTTATAAGGAACCTATTTGGTAGTATTTTTTGAGGTGTGTCCATTGGACAGACAATGGTCAAAAGCAACAGGGTTGGGAAGGTGCCTCTCAGGGCAGTAACTGTGTCTTTAATGATCCGCTGGTTGAGGTGTCACCTTCCTCACTTTTTATCAGATACTGGGGAGCAAAAAAAATTCATCTAAGATTTCATGTTTAAATCCAGATGTT
Source organism: Chrysochloris asiatica (assembly GCF_000296735.1). Lineage (NCBI taxonomy): Eukaryota > Metazoa > Chordata > Mammalia > Afrosoricida > Chrysochloridae > Chrysochloris > Chrysochloris asiatica. Next base: position 1,922,899 of record NW_006408692.1, on the reverse strand, counting down.
ACATACAGTATTGGTAAATGACTTTAAGGAATGTGTGATCAATGTTTTGCTTGCTATTTGGAAAAAACGTATTTCCTAGATGGAGAATTTGGAGCACCAAGGGTACAAGGTGCCACAGAAAAGCTTGAAAGAGTTGGCAGTTAGGCTTTTTACTTCTTTCTGGTTTCATAAAAGGAAAACACAGTGGTATGAAAATTGGTCATGAGCAGCAAAAATTCAGGAATAAAAAAATCAGCAATAAAAAGACTACAGAAAAGGGAATTCTTTTAAAAAGAAAGGCATGAATAAAGTGGGTGGTTTTAATTCTTTCTCCTGTGAGGAATACTTTCAAAAAGTACAGAGTAAGACTAAGATACCAAGTTGTATACTAATATTTTCAGGCCTTGAGCCTTAAATATATATATTTATATATAATACTCCAGTGTGAACAGCAATTTCATGAAATGCAAAATGTATTTTTTTTTTAAACCACACACTAGTATTTATAACCACAGGGTTCACTTGAAATCTAAAGCAAGGAGACACCAGTCTAGATATGTAGAATTGTAAGAGTGAGCTACTTGTTCACAGAGCGTTCCATAAACTGCTAGTGAGGTTTTTCTCTGAAACAGTACTCACAATCAAATAGTTAGTATAAAAAAAAAATAATAATAAAGTGGAGAAAGACAAAAGGGCATCTTTGCATTGGAGGAAAGTATACATTGTCTCCTTGCTTTAGCGCGCCTTGGTGAAATGGAGGTGAGTGTGATGGAGTGCAGTTGGTGACCACTGAAAAACACGAGCCCTTTCAACAATGTTGCAACACTGTTAGTTTTTGGTTTAAAAACACACACACACACACACACACTCACGAATGCTAAGTGTACACACTACCAAATTCTGCGGTCAGCTTTTCCAAGAACTACTGGGGTAAGTTTCAATGCTGTGAATCCTCGAGGTTGCCCTAGCACCCCACCTTGTTTCCAAATGACTCATTTCACCTTTTGTGTTGAGCACTGGCAGTGTCCCCTTTCTGCAGAGGTGCAGTGTAGTCACACGTGCATCTAGCTGTAGCTTTCAAACAAAACCACTTGTATTATTGTGCTTAAGCGGAGACTGTAGTTAACAATATTGACACGTGCTTACTGGCCCTGTATTCTCTGCAACACCCACTTCGACTCTATTTACAGAAGGGTTCCCACAGGCACAATGTTTGGTCTGCTTTCTAAAAGCTGTGCATGTACCTGGTCTCTTACAAAGACAGTGGAGCCTATGTGCAAACTGAAAAACTGAACGACACAGAGTAACCCAAGCAGCCATTTTGCTCCCAAGTCTTCGGAAGAACTTTGCCAGATTAAGCCAGGCCCCAGAGTGCTTACATCCACTTGCATTTCTTCTTTTCATCAAATAAGACTTTTACATGCAAGAGTTGTTTCTGAGCTTCTTCCAGCCCTCGTTCTCTTTCTAGTTTATTTAGAATCTGTTGACAATTAGAACAGTTATTTTAGAGATTGTGGCTTTAGCATTAAACTGGTTTGCTTTTTTGTTTTTAAATTTTGTTTTGTTTTGTTTTTTTGCATTCCTGATGCTGTGAGCGGTAAAATCTGTATGAAACAGATGCCAACATTTTCTCCGATCATTTACGTACTCACTTTGCAAGTTGTTTTGCTAAGTCATTATCACAGGATCAACAACACTTTGGCTTAAAATAGAAGCTCACAAGAAATACCAACTATTTGCTTACAAATATGGGGCCAGACTTCAAGGCCCTGCTTTATGCATTGTGTCACAGCCATTCCAAGCACAGCAAGCATTCCTGGGCAGCCAACATGCAAGCAAGTATGAATATTTCTCCTTCAGTGCAGCAAGCAGGGGCATCTTGGTAAGAGATGAACATTTCCCTCCCCCACCCCTCCCCTCCTGTGCAGTGTAGTCCCTCATCTCCTCTCCCCTCCCCAGTGCTTCCCTTGTTGCCCCTAACCCCTGGAAAGAGGGATGCTTATCATGTGGAAGGAACTCATTTCCTCTACCCTACCTGAGCGCTTCACTTGATCTTCAAGTAGCAAATGGAATGGGTGAGCTATTCTCACCACTGACATGGATAGCCTGTCCCAGCATGACTGAGCGGGGGGGAATCAGGGAAGGGGGGGATTAACATATATTTGGAAACAGTGCATCTGATCAATGTGTCTGTGTGAATTCCCAAAGAAAAAAAAAATCCAGATTTAGGAGAATTAATCATAAAGGAGAATGGTTTATTGAAATCTTTTCTTAAGTCATATAACTGTTGAATACAGAATCTTAGCTTTCATTTTAGCAGATTACAATCCAGCATAAGCTGGTCCCATTTAATAGGACAACTATTTACTCATCCAAGTTAATTTGAGTCAGTGTGGCTATAGGCCACATGAACTCAAACGTAAATTCAGGCTCCTCCAAAGGTAGGCAGCATGATAAAACTCGCAGGGGCAGCCAGGGACAGGTGCTGGCTTAATGCCAAGATCCTGGCTGTTTGGGATGCCAGAGCAGTCCTGTGACCCATAGAATGCTATACCCAAATCCCTGGGATTGATTCATAGATAGGAAAAAAAAAAAAAGCTTTAATTTGAAATCTTACCTCATCAAAATACTTTAGGATGTATTTGTAGATTTCTGTCAAGGCCACTTCTTCATTAAATTCATTTTCATGTTTCTTAAATAAAGAAAGGCTTGTTGAGAAATTCTGTTTCTCTTAAATAAGTAACCCAATATAAGTTAAGTCTGTTTTCTAATGGTACCTTAGATTCCTGAGTTAAGAATTCTTCCATTTCTGATGATGACAATGGAGGCAAATCCCTGATTGCTTTATAATAAGATTTGACTTCCTCTTTATAGGTTGGGATATCCTTGGCATAGAGAAGTTTATTTGTTGGTGCTTCCTGGGGGTGAAAAAAAGCAACCATGGCAAAAACATGAAAGGGAATGTATAACAGTAGCAATGTACCTGAGCCTCCACCACCAGTATTGTTTCCTGGTAACGAGGTTCCATACAGCAGGCCTTCTTCAGTGTTGTTGACTGAATGACTGACTGCCATCTTTATAGTTCTGGTGACTCACTGTTATTTTCAGGCAGATTAAATGCTAATATATTCTGCCTTCTTATAAAAGAACTAAAATTATTATTTTTACATGATTCTGAGTTACTGTAACAATGGAACTTGTCTCAATCATAGTTCATTACTAATGGTTGTAAAAAGCCTGAATTAAAACATTTGCTCTCATCCTCACCCACCAGTGAATTTTGGCATTTCTAAAAGACTTGATTGTAGGTCTGATTGAGCCCTTTATATAACTATGAAACTGGTAACTAATCAGCAGTGGCAGAGTTTTCTGCTTGCTCCTTTTGTTTCATTAGACTAAAGATCTTCCAGTTTTCTCAAGGAAACACATGGTCATTGGTATTGGTGGCTCTGGTGTCTAATTTGGCTTACATCTTCAGAAAGTTGTAATGTTTTTGTGTAATTATAATAGTGATGATAAAAAAATAAGTGAAAATTTAATTTAAAAAATTATTTTTCAGACAAAAACTTCAAATCAGGGGTGTAAAGATGGTGGAGTAGTCTCTGCAACAAAACCTGGGAGCAAGTGAAGCAGGTACTGGTGGGGATCCTAGAACCTTGAGCTTCAGTGCAGAGGGCTGAGGGTGGATTGAGTGCCCATTGGAAGAGGAATCCCAATGGGAGCAGTGAGAGAGAAGAAAAATGGGAGTGGGGTGGCTCTCAGCTGCCTGGAATAGTGCAGCCATGTTGAGCTTCTCTGAATGGCTGCTGATGGAGTGGCCTGCATGCACAGGACACAACTGAAGGTTGGTGGCAAGGGGGTATGGTTCTCCCTTGTCCTGTGCACTCCTGGTAGCCTGGGGTGTGTCCAGTCCCTGCCCTTACCAACAGAGCAGCCAGTGCACTTTCTCCCATGCAGCTCTGCTCTACCTGGAGTCAGGCACTGGGTAGTGCCACTCTGTTTCTGGAGGAGCGTGAACCTATCCTGAACTATGCCTCATAGCCAGCGAACAAAGAACTGCCAGTCTCTGTCACATCCAGCATGTGGTGAGTGCCTGAGAACACACCAACGCACAATCACTAAACTAAATACTCAGAGAGAACACACAATTTCAGCTTACACTAAGAAACAAGACAAAGTGCCTCAAACAAGTGACCCAAATACAGAATCAGAAGATAGTCTATCAGAAATGGTACCAGAACTATGAAAAATGTAAAAGAATGATATTTAGGTACCTTCAATTGGTTGAGATAAAATTGAGGAGAGCCAAGATAACACAGAAAAAACTTTAGGAAAATATTACAAGACCAAATGAGACAAAGTATATGAAAAATTGGAAACCATACAAAAACAACAATTAGAAAGCTAGAAGATTAATATTAAGATTTTAGAAATAGTACATTGAATGGGCAAAGAAGTAGAACTGAAACAATGGAAGGTTGAATTACTGAGCTTGAAAACTATATTCATCTGTTAGAGGAGAAAGAATTTAAAACTCCAAAGAAAAGTCTATTTATATGGGACACTATCAAGAAGAAGAATATATGAGAGCAGCTTGGGAAAAATGAAAAGTTACATACAAGGGACAGCTAAAAAAGACCACAAAGGCAAGAAGACAATGGGTTGACAGAGTTTTGTATATGAAAGAAAAAAAATGGCCAACCCAAGAATCATACCCAGCAAAATTGTCAAATATGATGGAGAAATTAAGACATTTTCCAGATAAACAAAATTTAAAAGAATATGCGAAAACCAGACCAAAACATACTAGAGGAAGTTCTTTGGACAGAGTACCAACAACAGCAGGTAACAACCTGAGACTAACATACATGACAGTATCACCCAGCATACAACTGTCACGTCCGTTCCGACTCATAGCGCCCTGAACAGGGTTTCTGAGGAGCGGGTGGTGAGTTTGAATAGCCAACCTACAGTGCCACACCGAAACACCAACCAGATATACAAGTATTCAAAGTAAAACAAACCTACAGAATTGAAAGTAAGGATCTAAAGATACCAGTTGTAACAACAACAAAACCATAATGTAAAGAGTAAATAATGTAATTTACAGAACTTCTAAATGAAGTGGAAATCAAATAGATGTCAAGAAAAAATAAACTTGGTGTGGTGCTATGGGTTAATGCACCAGACTGCAAAGCCGTTTGAACTGCAAGATAGATGGTTCAAGCTCACCAGCTGCTCCTTGGAAACCCTAAACAGGGTCGCTATGGGTCGGAACCGACTCGACGAGACTTCACAACAACAACCCTAAAACTAGATCAAACCTTACTCCTAGCCCTAACCATAACTCTGAAACTACATGAAGTCCTAGGTCTAGACGGAACCACAGTTGTGTCTCATTGCATTTCAAAGTATCTCAAGTGGAACCAATGACTTCAATCTTTCTAAAAGCAGGGTTCGGGAACCCTTTTTCATTCAGTTAACAGTCAGGCACTATGGTAGACACTGAGTATATAAAGATAAAAGAGACCAGTACCTGATTCTAAAAAGGTGACGATTTGGTTGGGAAGTAAAAGTTAAGAGAATGTGGTCTAAGTGCTTAGTAAGAGGATGTAGAGTAAAGGTAAAGACTGTGGTGGTGGTTCCAACTCAAAGGAACTCTGTATAGGGTTTCCAAGGCTGTCAATCTTTACAGGAGCAGAAAGCCTCATCTTTCTCCTGCAGAAGAGCTGGTAGTTTCAGACTACTGACCTTGAGCTTAGCAGCTCGATTCATAACCACTATGCTACCAGAGCTCCTTAAAGATAAAGACTGCATAGTTGGGATCATAATTCTGCTACATTGTGTGATTTTAGGCAAGATTTGTAACCACTCAGAACATCCATTTCCTTACCTATAAAATGAAAGTAATAACTACTTTATCTGGTTCTTGGGGGATTAATTGAAATATACAATGACAGTAATCGATCAACCATTTTAACTATGAATAAACAGATGTCTTTCACTGTACTGGGTGCTAAGAGGAAGGGAAGGTTCAGAGTAGGTATATTTAAACTGATCTAAGCCTGGACCACTTCTGGTATGCATTCAGAAATCATCATTGTTGGTGTTCATTGTGTGTTTGGGCAAAGTAATAAAGCTGGAGCACAGAGTGT
>NW_006408692.1:1904612-1913250 GCF_000296735.1 Chrysochloris asiatica | reverse complement strand
AAAACATTAAAAGGGAAAAAAAAAATCCTTTACCAAAATAAATGCCTCAATTCAGCATTAAAAGATTTCTGAAATGTGTTAGTTTTATATACTCAGTTTCACATATTTGGGAATGCTCATATAAGATCAAAACACCTTTTTTAGAGGTTGGTCTGTATTTTTATCTTGTTTTCCTCTCTGGAGGCTTTAGATCAGTCAAGGAAAACAAAATTCATGTTTTGATTATAAACTGACAAACCAGCAGTGATACAAATCACAGACAAGATTTTCTTCCCCATAAACAATTTGTCATATTCAAATAGAGACTCCCTTATGTATGTTCACATGGACCGAATTTAGGCAAAGAATGTTTTCTCCAGGAAACAAAAATCTATACTTTGTGGTAAAGTTTTTTCACAGGCAGAATTCTGTAATATAGTGGAGCCAATATATAGTCTAATATTTCAGCTTTCAGTTTAAAAAAAAACTAGATTAAAAATAGAAAAAATTGCGACAGATTCTGAGCAAAATGACTTACAGTGATCATCATTGCTGATGTGGTTAGGCCAATGGTGTATTATTTTTGGCAGAGTTAATACTTCTAATGCATAGTATGAGACACACTGCAGTGCAGCCCTACCTTCCCAAGTTGGTGCTCTGTGAGAGAGAATGCATCCATGAACGCCTGGGCAATCACCGACAAACAGCCATCGATATGCGGTGTCTTCTTAATGTCAAAGACAAACTGAGGGTTCTTCAGGATGTTTACCCAGAAGCGAAGAGGAAGGCTGTTCAAAAGGAGAAAGAACGATTTCAAATGAGGCTGTTCATACGAGGCCAATGTTCTGCTTATCACAGTTAGTAAACGGGCATTTTTATCCTTGTAATCTAAGTACACAAATCTACTTTGGCAAACATAGCAACAGATGGCAGCGTCACTGAGAGAGAACAACAAAAGGGTTAAACTGACAGGGCAGGGCTACTGAGAGGAAGGACTCACAGTGACCCTGTCTAGGATTTAACAAAGCTGAAAACCTTTAAGGGAGACAAAACAGCAGGTAGGTCAAACTGTTTACCTTGTAGTTAATAGCCCAACACTTAACCTAACCCACATAACCCAGTGTGCTCTCAGAACTCCTTGAGAGTAAGGACTGCTGCTATTATAGTTGTTGTTAAGTGTCCGTTGAGTCGAAAACAACCATGTATAGGGTTTCTGAGAGTGACTGGTGGGTTTGAACTGCTGACCTGGTGGTTAGTAGTCCAGTGCTGATCCTACAGCGCCACACTAGGGCTGAGAGAGCAAGGACCAGAGAAGGAGGGTAACAATGTTATCTAGTCGACAGGGAAGCAGCTCATAAATCACACCAGGAGCTGAAATCGCCTGGGGTGGCACTGCACGATTAGCACTGGACTGCTAACCACAAGGTTGGTTGGCCTACCGTTCAGACCCACAAGCCACTCCTTGGAAACCCTATTCAGGGTAGCTGTGAGTCAGAACTCACTAGACAGCATTTCAACAACACCATCTCTATTCGGGTACCTGGGTGATGTCAACAGTTAAGACACTCAGTTAATTGCTAACTAAAAGGTTCAAGGTTTCAGTCTCACTAGAAAGAAAGGCCTGGTAATTTTTTTTTTTTTTTTTAAACCACCATTGAAATTTTTATGAAACACAGTTCTGCTGTGACACACATAGGACCAGCATGAATTAGAACTGACTAGTCAGAAACTGGTGTGTCTGTATCTTCAGCACCTATGACAGTGCTTGGCACACACAGTAGGTACTCGGTGAACTTGAGAACTATCAGAGGTCCACCTCTGGCCTCCATTCCTAGGGCTGCTGGTTCTCTCAGTAGCTCCAGGCACTTTCTGCTCCACTGTCCTGACTGCTGCCCTTGCTCAGATGCCACCATCTTCCTGGTGCCAGGGTGGGCCGCAGCACACAAAACTGGGGTGGGAGTAGCAGGCTTGAGGGATAAAAGGCTAGAACACAGAAAGGGAGTGAACTGGAGCAGAGCGTTGGACTAGCCCTGGACTAAATGGGAGACATTGAGACACAGATGATGGGACCTTAGCTTTTAATATTAAATGTTCTGGCTCACCCCAATACTTGGACGCATGTGAGCACGCATGAAGGAAACATTTTGGAAATTACAAAATGACAGATTCTTTTAGGGATAAATAAAAGAGCCCTCTCTAATGAAAACATTGTGTGGTAATTTCTTATTCTACTGGTCAGGCTAAACTTGTGCTCACATTTTAGATTTAGATGGTCTTTTTCATGCCTTAAAACCAACAGATTTTGTTTTAATCCTAAAGAACAGAATTCTCAGTTTAGTAGGGTTTTGTTGTTGTTTAAAAATGATTATAGAGCAAGAAACTATTCTGACATGATAGTTTACACAAAGATTCTGAGTTAAGCACAAAGATTCTGATTTAAGCATAAAGGAATCTTCCTAACTGCCTTTGCCCTCAATTTTAGCTAACATTCTGTCCCAAATTCTTGACAACAGCCAGTAATTGCCTACATTCCCACCTGTTTGTTTTCCAAATATGTACAACATCAGGATCTGTGATTTTTTTGTTGTCAGCCTGGGCATCCAAAAAGTCAAAAAAGTATTTGATAGGAAAGGGGACTCTGCTGTTGGGTAAACTCCAAATGCTTCTAAAAAGTTTTTCAAGCACTGAATGAATTGCCACCTGAAAGAGAACATTGGATTTGTCAGATGAAAAATACGTAGAGATGGTAGCTGTTTGGAAAACACAAGAGAAAATAAAATCCAAATGTAGAGACTATGACATAGAGACTAAAGACAGGGAAAGTCTGAAGAGAGAGAAAAAAAAAAATCAAATGAGTGTGGGACAGAGGTCCCGAAAACCTGTGCCCAGGTTTAAATTCAGTTCATAAGCTTCCTGCTGTTAACAACACTGATAATCGACAAGGAGATCCGCTCAGAAACCTCTAGCAGTTGAAATGACAGTTGTAGGTCTGCCTACATAAACCCAGGAGCCAGGAATGTTTGGCTTTTATTAGTTCGATTCAGCCTGGAAAAACTCAAGCTATGTTGTTCTGTTCCCAGAATCCTTCCTGTTGCCTATATTTCCAGCATAGGGTTTTGTTGTGTCTTTTCCAAAAGCATTTGAGTCATTTACCAAAGCCAAATAGGCAGAGCTCTGTGGGACAGCTGAGAAAATCTAGACTAGGTTCTCACTGCCCTCTGCTCACTAACCATACCTGAGCTCTAAACCGATTCACAGCCATAATCTGAAGAAGCATGTCCATCAAGTTACTGGGGCAGGTGTAGATAATAGAATTTATAGTGCTAGTTCTTTCAGAAAAAAAGGACCACCACAGATTTCTGTTAATCCTTCCAAAAGCCAGATAACACAAAAATTGGCTCCTGATTTGGTATTCCATTGCTTTTCATATCTGACACATTTATATGTGAACAGAATTCTTCATTTTAAAATGAAAAGAGAAAATCATTAAGATTTACTAGGTTTATAGTCACTGACCCTCTTAGCCTCCCCCATTCACGTTCATTTTATTTGCAATTCAAAGAGAGAGTCGATAATAACAAGTAAACAAAAAGGAGTAATTACGCTGTCACCCTAAAAAATAGCAATAGTGCAATGGGTAAAGGACTGGGGATAATATTAAAGTCCTGATTGAAGATGCTGTAGTGGAAATTTGTAAAGTGCTGTTATCTTTGCAGTTAATATAAAAAGAAAGGGGGTAGGAAGTGTTTACGATTTAAACTTTCATTTTGCTGTACTAGAAGGCACAAGGGATTTGTAACATTTTCACACTTCGGTGGAAATTCAGTCAAACACATAGTACACCCCCCCCCAAGGTAGCCGTAGGAGCGCCCCTAGAAGGGTCAGTGTACCTTGGTGGACAGTAGCTTTGTCAGATACATTTCTTTTACTTTAAACTTGTGCTTCCCTCGATGTCTCTTTCCTTGCACATCTTGGAATGCTTCTGAATCTGGTAAAATCTAAAGGGAATGACAGTGTAGAATGAAGTGTTACCCAAGGAGAACGTTCATGCTACCCTAAGCATGGAAAGCACAAGAAAATCTTAACTCACCAAATGGCAGTGGTCATCCGAGTATTCCACATCTAAGCGCCAGGAGACAGGGGGAGAAAACAGTCCATTAAAAAAATAACCATGGGCTAATTGGCCATCGCATAAACCCAAACAGGTTTCGTGAGCGCTTCATAGCCACCTTTTTATACCCATTGCATCTTATGATTTTAGAACCATGTGTAGATCGTATGAACCAGAGATTGAATGGGAAGTGTATTCCCTGTCTCCAGAAGAGAGAAAAAAAGGCTAAAAGTTAGTGAGGATGAGGTAAAAGAGGATCAAGTTTCATTCACTTAAACAAGTATCTTGGGGGCATCTCCTGTGTGCCCGGGACTATCATGCATGTGGTGGTATTAGTGCCGACAGTAGGTTCTGACTCAGAGACCCTGCATAGTATTTCTGAGGCTTTTAATTCTTTGTGTGAACAGAAAGCCTTATTGGAGCGGCTGGCAGGATCAAACTGCAGACCTTGTGGTTTGCAATCCAGTGTTTATCCTAAGGAGCCACCAAGCTCCAGGCATATAGCAATGAATTAAAAGATCTCACTGAGTTGGAACCCACTCGACAGCACTTAACAACAACAATGCAGAAGACTGGTTCAATTCCTGGTCAATGTGTGTCTGTCAGTGGAAGCTTGAATGAAACTGTGAGACAACAGGTTTCAGCAGACCTTCCAGACTAAGACAGACTAGCAAGACAAGTCTGCTGATCGACTTCAGAAAAGCAGTCAGTGAAAACACTATGGATATTAGTGGTTCGACCTGCAACCCATCAGGGGGATGGCCCAGGACTGGGTACATTTTTTCCCATTGTGTATGGGGTTGCCATGAGCCAAGGTTGACTTCATGAGAGCAAAAAACCACCACCACACAAATCCTAATGAGAGACATCCAACTACTAGTCACATAGTTAATGACTGGATGATAAGGACTTGGAGAAGGATAATTTGTTAGAGAGTATCTAACAAGGAACCAACCTAATCTGGGATGTATTTAACCAGATTTAAATGAATGGATAGTTAGCTAGGCAAATGGAAGAAAGGGAACAAGAAATGCCAAGGTCCTACAATAGAGAGGAGGACAGATCTGAAGGTAGAGAGAACGGGAGAATGGACATACTGTAAGGAAACGCTAGGAAGAAAATGGGCTACAAAGGGTAAGTGAAGGGATAATAGGAAAGCTGAGAGATAGCAGAATATTTGGGAATGCCAATGAAAAGGATGCAGTAGAGGGGAGGGAGGGCAAGACAGTATGGCTGGAAGAAGAGACTGCCACTGTGAAAGATTCATAACTGAGTAGGACCAGGCAGCATTTCATTCCATGAGTGGAGGGTGGATTCCACAGCAGTTAACAAGAAGAATGCTCAGGAGACCAGAAGGACTGTGAGACCCAGGGCACAGGTGGGGTGACTAGCTCTGGAAGAAAGGAAAGAGGAGGAAACGAGGCAAAACGCAGGTTGGTAAGTTCAGTGCTAAATGTTGAAGGAGTTGTGATTTTTGAGAGTAGAGGGTCAAGTCACCTACGGGAAGTCAAGGAAGCTATGCGGATCAGACCTTCGAAGAAAGAGCTGTGGCAAACACAGTGAATTGCCTAACTCACTGCGAAGACTAGGCTGTGTTGAGGGCCCAGGTCAAGGTGGGTACCATCAAATATAGTGCCACCAATTGCCCTGTTGTGTGTCTTTCTCCATGGCAGCCTGGCTTTAGGTCCAGGACAGACTGTTATTTGGGTTCATTCAGGGCTGAGGTTTTGCAGAAAGGGTGATGAAAGGACAGAGGGCCATGGGGCTTGCAGTGTTAGCAGGATAGTGATCACAGTGATGGTTCTCAACTGGATCTGAAGGGCAGGGAAGACAAGAGTCACTACATGGGGGCAGCAGAGATGATGGCTGACTGCAGGACCCACAAGGAGATCCAAGTCTACAATTCTACTGCCAGACCCTTAATAAGGTCCAACCTGAAAATACACCTCTTCCACATTTTACAACTCAAGGACACCATTTCCCTTATCCCAGAATGACAACCACTCTCTACAAGGTTCCTTCATGATAGCTGGATGTGGTGATGGGAAGGGGATGTCTTCAAAGGAGTGTCCTCCAACTACCATATTATCCTTATCAGAAGCCCTGCATTCCTTGTTTGCAGTGACTGGGTGCTGAGAACCATCAAGCTGCTCCGAGGACTGAGGACTGACTGACTGACAGCTGGGTTTGTTTCCCTGGAGGCAGGTCCATACCAGTCACTGTCACAGACCGCTCTTAGACTCTGGGTTATCGAGGAAGTAGATGAGTTTAGAAATGGGCCTCTTGACATCCCCTTAAAAGCTGTCTTTCATTTATCTGGAGCCCTGGGTGGTGCAAAGGTTAGAGAGCTCAGCTGCCAACCAAGAGGTTGGAGGTTTGAGTCCTCCCAGAGACGCCTTGGAAAAAAGGTCTCGCAATCTACTTCAGAAAAAAAAAAGCCACTGAAAACCCAGTGGAGCAGTTACCTCTGATACACATGGGGTCACCATGAGTTGGAGCCAACTCCCCAGCAACTGGTTTTCTGATTTTAGTTGATTTTTTTCCACATTCTGACAAGTTTGCAAATGCTATTGCTGGAGATGTGGGCAGTCATATGACTTCCTAAATGGGTTATCTTGTTTGTTCAGTACTTGCAAGGCTATGTGATTTATCAGCAAGCTTCCCTATTAGTTTGCCAAGGGGATCCCATCTGTTAGCCCCCATCCTACTGAGGAATTGTAGAAGAGCTACACGGGTGAGAGTCTGCCCTGAGTTTAGGGCTGTGAAGAGGAAGCAGCTTCCTCAGGCTGAGTAGTCCCCGCCAACCACTGTTTACATTTCCTTCCCTTCTTAAAAGCTCACAGTCATCTTAGTACCAGAAACAGATTGAAATAGCTTTTCTCTGCTCTCAGAGAATTACATAGCAACAACTCAATCTCACCTTTGTGGCAATACATCTGAGAGAGGCGCAAAGCAATAATTTATAAAGCTGAACGAGAAACAAAAGGTTAACAATATTATATTGGTTACCTGAAGTAAAATTTGCTATCTTCTTAAAGACTTTTATAGTCGATCCATTTGATATCTGAAAGCAAAGATTAAAAAAAAAAAAAATTCTTGAATTTTCAAAATTTAATGTACTTCTCAACTGCACCCCAGGAATTAGGTGGCTGGCTGGATCACACTTACTCTGTTACTGACTGAATCAGATATTTATCAAGAATCCCCATGTTCCATGTACCATGCTGGAGGCTGGGCTATATGGAATGACTTTGCCCTCAAGGAGCTTAAGGTCCAGGGAAGGGGAGAGAAGAGTAATGAGAGGCAGCGAGCTGAGCATGGACTGAGAAGGGTCAGCTCAGATGTCATGGGATCTACAGGATGTGGGCTAGCCTTGGATGAAGGGAAGACTGAGCTGGTAAGGATAGACTCCAACCCCTCAGAGATCAAGACAGTCGGGGCCAATTGATTTTTGAGTTTTCTATATATTACGGAAAAGCTCTGGTAGCGTAGTGGATTACAAGCTGGGCTGCTAACCACAAGGTCAACAGTTCGAAATTCCCAGTTCCCCACAGGAGTAAGATGAGACTTTCTGCTCCCATACAGAGAAACTCACATAGGGTCACTATGAATCAGAACCGACTAGGTGGCACACAACCACTACCAATACCACCACTGCAATAGGGGAATCCCTTGGTGGTACAAATGGGAATCACACTGCTAAATGAAAGGCCGGGGGTGGAGTCCACCTAGAGGGGCCCTCAGAAGAAAGGTCTGCTGATCTACTTCTGAAAGATCAAGTCATTGAACACCCTCTGGAGCACAGTTCTCCCATTAGTCTGAGTCACCTCCATGACAACTGGCTTACTATGTCAGGATCTAGAGAAATGCTGAGACTGGCATTCCAACACTATGGTATGTAAAGCAGGGGTATAAAGGATAAGGATTTGGACTGCAAGGTTGGCGGTTCAAACTCACCAGCCACTCCTCGGAAACCCTAAACAGGGTTGCTATGAATCGGAACCGACTCGACGGCATACCTTATGACAGAACAGTTTCACATTGAGATAATATACCTAATAGAAATAAGTAGATATCCTAATGATATACTAAAGGCATATGCCATTTTATTGTGATTCAGTTGATTCTTCTTTGCAGTATATGCATTTGTTTTAAAACACATTGAAGGTTTGTGGCAACGCTGTGTTGAGTAAATGTATCAGCGCTGTTTTTCCAACAGCATGTGCATACTTTGAATCACTGTGTCGCATTTTGGTAATTTTCACAATATTTCAAACTTTTTCATAATGCTAGTCAAGAAATCAAACAATGTATTGCATTAGGCAAATCTGCTGCACAAGACCTTTTTAAAGTGTTGAAGAGCAGAGATGTCAGCTTCAGGACTAAGGTGCGCCTGACCCAAGCCATGGTATTTTCAATAACATCATATGCATGTGAAAGCTGGACAGTGAATAAGGAAGATTGTAGAAGAATTGATGCTTTTGAGTTATGGTGTTGGAAGAGAATATTGAAAGTGCCATGGGCTGCCAAAAGAACCAACAAATCTGT